>NC_057795.1:305893495-306128871 GCF_018294505.1 Triticum aestivum | reverse complement strand
CGAGCACTGGGCTGCGGCTAAGCCTCCGAGTGGAAGCCCGGCTTACCACTCGGTAGGATTTCTATAACTTAGGCGAGCACTGGGCCGCAGCTAAGCCCCCGAGTGAGAGGGTTGCTCTTCACTCGGTAGGATTTTTATAACTTAGGCGAGTGCTTGAACTGCAGCTAAGCCCCCGAGTGAGAGGGTTGCTCTTCACTCGGTAGGATTTTGATAACTTAGGCGAGTGCTTGGACTACACCTAAGCCCCCGAGTGAGAGGGTTGCTCTTCACTCGGTAGGATTTTTATAACTTAGGCGAGTGCTTGGACTGCAGCTAAGCCTCCGAGTGAGAGGGTTGCTCTTCACTCGGTAGGATTTTTATAACTTAGGCGAGTGCTTGGACTGCAGCTAAGCCCCCGAGTGAGAGGGTTGCTCTTCACTCGGTAGGATTTTTGTAACTTAGGCGAGTGCTTGGACTGCAGCTAAGCCCCCGAGTGAGAGGGTTGCTCTTCACTCGGTAGGATTTTTGACAACTTAGGCGAGCACAGGGCTGCAACTAAGCCCCCGAGTGAGAGGGTTTCTCTTCACTCGGTAGGATTTTTGACAACTTAGGCGAGCACAGGGCTGCAGCTAAGCCCCCGAGTGAGAGGCTTGCTCTTCACTCGGTAGGATTTTGATAACTTAGGCGAAACGGATTCGCAGCTAAGCCTCCGAGTGAGAGTCTTGCTCTTCACTCGGTAGGATTTTGATAACTTAGGCGAAACGGATTCGCAGCTAAGCCTCCGAGTGAGAGTCTGGCTCACCACTCGGTAGGATTTTTACAAACTTAGGCGAAACGGATTCGCGGCTAAGTCACCCACTGAGGGGGGAATTTTATTTGGACAAAAATAAAAAGTGACAGAAATTATGGAGGAACTATGACACTATTATTTTGAGGTCCATGAACTACAGAAGTATTTTATTGCAACTCATCCGAGTGATAAAACTTAAGTGTAAAATGGGCGGAGTAGCTCCGCGTTCCAAGCTCGGGGCTCGTCGATATTATGCTCGACGTTGTAAAGACGGTACGCCCCGTTGTGGAGAACCTTGGTGACGATGAAGGGGCCTTCCCAAGAAGGAGCAAGCTTGTGTGGTTTGTGCTGATCCACTCGGAGAACTAAATCCCCTTCCTGGAAGGCTCGACCTCTCACATTTCTGGCGTGGAAACAACGCAAATCTTGTTGGTAGATGGTCGACCGGATCAGAGCCATCTCCCTTTCTTCCTCTAAAAGGTCGACTACGTCCTGCCGCGCTTGTTCAGCCTCTGCTTCGTTGTAGATTTCAACTCGAGGAGCATTGTGGAGAAGATCACTCGGCAAGACTGCTTCAGCTCCGTAGACCAAGAAGAATGGAGTTCTTCCGGTCGACCGATTAGGTGTGGTCCGCAGCCCCCAAAGCACTAAGGGAAGTTCGTCGACCCAAGCTCCAGCCGCGTGTTTGAGATCACGCATTAGTCGAGGCTTCAATCCCTTAAGAATCAGTCCATTAGCTCGCTCTGCTTGTCCATTCGACTGCGGATGGGCGACTGAAGCGTAGTCGACCCGCGTGCCTTGGGAGTTGCAGAAAGCTCTGAATTCCTCTGAGTCAAAGTTCGACCCATTATCCGTAATGATGCTGTGCGGGACTCCATATCTGAATATTAGTTCTCTGATGAAGCTAACAGCAGTACCGGTGTCAAGGCTCTTGATTGGTTTAGCCTCGATCCACTTGGTGAACTTGTCGACTGCCACCAGTACATGCGTGAAGCCACTTCGTCCCGTTCTCAAAGGACCGACCATGTCCAGTCCCCATACTGCGAAAGGCCAGACGAGTGGGATGGTCTTCAGGGCCGACGCAGGCTTGTGCGACATATTCGAGTAGAACTGACATCCCTCGCACTTATCCACTATCTCTTTTGCCATCTCATTCGCCTTTGGCCAGTAAAATCCGGCTCGGTATGCTTTGGCCACGATGGTCCGAGAGGACGCATGATGACCACAGGTCCCCGAGTGAATATCATTGAGGATGAGTCGACCTTCTTCTGGTGTTATGCACTTCTGACCAACTCCAGTCGCGCTTTCTCTGTATAATTGTCCTTTGATTACGGTAAAGGCCTTAGATCGACGGACGATCTGTCGAGCCTCTTCCTCATCCTCCGGGAGCTCTTTTCTCAGGATATACGCAACGTATGGAACTGTCCAGTCGGGAATGACCACCAAGATCTCCATGATCAAGTCGACCACCGCTGGGACTTCAACCTCAGTCGGATCTGTGGCACTCTTGGGCTGTGGAGATTCTTCGGTGAAAGGATCTTCTTTGACTGACGGAGTGTGTATATGCTCCAAGAACACACCACTCAGAATGGCTTCTCTCTTGGAACCTATCTTTGCTAGATCATCAGTTGCTTGATTTTTCAGTCGGGGTATATGATGGAGTTCCAACCCCTCGAACTTCTTTTCCAGCTCCCTCACTGCACTGCAGTATCCAGTCATGGCTGGGCTTCTCACGTCCCACTCTTTCATCACCTGATTGACCACTAAATCCGAGTCGCCATAGACCATCAGGCGACGGACGCCGAGTGAAATGGCCATGCGCAACCCATATAAGAGGGCTTCATATTCTGCCTCATTGTTGGAGGAATCAAAGTGAATCTGGAGCACATATCTGAGCTTATCTCCTCTGGGGGAAACCAGGACAACCCCAGCACCGGAACCATTCAACATCTTGGTGCCATCAAAGAACATGGTCCAATGCTCCGAGTGAACTTCAGTCAGCTGCTGTTGTTCAATCCACTCGGCGAGGAAATCTGCTATTGCCTGGGACTTAATGGCTTTCTTCGCCTCAAACTTGATATCAAGGGGAAGAAGTTCAATTGCCCATTTGGCCACTCGACCAGTTGCATCTCTGTTGTGCAAAATCTCTGATAGTGGAGCGTCGCTGACGACTGTGATGGAATGATCAGAAAAATAATGAGCAACCTTCTTTGTGGTCATGTATATTCCATACACAAGCTTCTGATAATGAGGATATCTCTGCTTGGATGGAGTCAAGACTTCAGACAAATAATACACTGGGCGCTGAACTTTGAGAGCTTTTCCTTCTTCTTCCCGCTCGACCGTTAGCACAGTACTGACGACTTGTCCTATGGCTGCGATATAGAGCAACAGAGGCTCTTTGCTGATTGGAGCAGCAAGCACCGGCTGGGTGGAGAGCAGAGCTTTTAGCTCGGCAAACGCTGCATCAGCTTCTGGAGTCCACTCGAACTTGTCTGTCTTCTTCATCAGTCGGTAAAGAGGCAATGCCTTTTCACCGAGTCGTGAGATGAATCGACTTAATGCGGCCAAGCATCCAGTAAGCTTCTGGACATCGTGCACTCGCACAGGGCCTTTCATTCGGAGAATAGTGCCAATCTTCTCTGGGTTAGCATCGATTCCCCGTTCGGAAACGAGAAAACCGAGTAACTTGCCACCAGGAACTCCAAATGTGCACTTTGATGGATTGAGCCTGATATCATATCTTCTAAGGTTAGCAAATGTTTCGGCGAGATCAGCGAGCAGGTCGGAACCTTTTCGTGACTTGACAACGATATCATCCATATATGCTTCCACATTCCGACTGATTTGAGTGAGTAGACACTTCTGAATCATTCGCATAAATGTGGCTCCGGCATTCTTGAGGCCGAATGGCATGGTGATATAGCAGAAGCACCCGAATGGAGTGATGAAAGCTGTTTTTACCTCGTCGGGTCCGTACAGACGGATCTGGTGGTACCCGGAGTAGGCATCTAAAAAAGATAGCCTCTCGCACCCCGCGGTCGAGTCAACAATTTGATCTATGCGAGGGAGAGGAAAATGATCTTTCGGGCAGGCCCGGTTGATGTGCTTGAAATCAATGCACATTCGGAGCGACTTGTCCTTCTTAGGAACCATGACGACATTAGCGAGCTGCTCGGAGTGGTATATCTCTCGGATAAATCCTGCCGCCAACAGTCGAGCCACTTCTTCACCAATGGCCTTTCTCTTCTGGACGGCGGACCGCCGAAGATGCTCTTTGACTGGTTTTGCAGATGAGTCGACTCTTAGGCGATGCTCAGCCAGTCCCCTGGGAACACCTGGCATGTCAGCGGGCTTCCATGCAAAAATGTCCCAGTTCTCACGGAGGAACTGGATGAGCGCTTCTTCCTATTTTGGGTCGAGTGTTGTGGAGATGCGGGTCGGAGCTGCTTCGGGGTCGGTCGGGTGAATGTGAACAGGCTTTGTCTCACCGGACGACTGGAATGCAGACTCTGTGGCGGGTTTCTTTGATCGCAGCAAGTCACTCGGATCTGCGTTTTGCTTGTATTCTTCGAACTCGACCGCTGTCACCTGAGAATCGGCAATCTTGGAGCCCTTCTGAAAGCACTCTTCTGCCTTTTTCCGATCACCGGTGACAGTGATCACTCCTTTGGGGCCGGGCATCTTCAATTTGAGGTACACGTAGCATGGTCGAGCCATGAACCGTGCGTAAGCTGGTCTCCCCAAAATGGCATGATATGCACTCTGAAAATCCACGACCTCAAACGTCAACTTTTCTTTGCAAAAATGTTTCGAATCACCAAACACCACATCCAAAGCTATTTGGCTGAGTGACTCGGCCTTCTTCCCTGGTATAACTCCATGAAAGCTCATGTTACTAGTGCTCAGTCGGGACATCGGAATGCCCATTCCTTTCAGTGTGTCTGCATACAACAAGTTCAGTCCACTTCCACCATCCATCAGCACCTTTGTCAGTCGAGTGCCTTCGACAACTGGATCGACCACCAAAGCTTGCATCCCAGGGGTGGCAATATGAGTCGGGTGATCAGATTGGTCGAATGTGATAGGTGTTTGAGACCATTTCAGATAATTTGCTTTTGCTGGGGCAACCATGTTCACCTCTCGGTTAATGACTTTCAGTCGACTCCTGCTTTCCACATCTGCAAAGATCATCAGAGTGGAGTTGATATGCGGATATCCTTCCTCACTGTCCTCCTTGTCTTCGGCCTTGTCCGACTCCTTCTCCTTGTCCTTAGACTGTTTTCCCTGAAACTGCTGGACCAGGAGTCGACATTGGCGAGTGGTGTGTTTCGGGTAAATGATATTCCCCTCTTCGTCTTTCTTTGTGTGAATGTGACATGGCATATCCATCACGTCGTTCCCTTCTTTATCCTTTACCTTCTTGGGGTTCCAGGATCCTTTTGGTTTCCCCTTAAACTCTCCTTGAGTCACGGCCAGAGCCTCTCCAGGAGCTGCCGGTTCAGCCTTCCGCTTCTGTTTCCGACTGGTGTTTCCTTTTTCCAACTGACTCGGCTTGTGCTTGCCGCTTCGGAGTCGGTCTTCTTCTTCGCTGTTGGCGTACTTGGTAGCAATCTCCATCATCCGACTCAAGGTCATGTCACCGGTTCGACCAAACTTCAAACTCAGTTCTCTGTTCTTGAGGCCATCCTTGAAGGCGCAGACTGCCTGATGATCAGACACATTCTCCACAGTGTGGTGCAAAGTGATCCACCTCTGAATATACTCTCTGAGGGTCTCATTAGCCTTCTGCACGCAGACTTGCAACTCTGTCAATCCAGCTGGTCGCTTGCAAGTCCCTTCAAACGTTCTGATGAACACTCGGGACAGATCTTCCCAAGCATAAATGCTGCTAGGAGGTAATTGAGTCAACCACGCCCTGGCAGAACCTTCCAGCATGAGGGGCAAGTGCTTCATGGCCACCTCGTCGTTCCCACCACCAATCTGAACTGCCACTCGGTAGTCTTCAAGCCAAGTTTCAGGCTTAGACTCACCAGTGAACTTGCTGACTCCTGTTGCCAACCTGAAATTGGGAGGGATAACTGCGGCTCTGATAGCTCTGCTGAAACATTCAGGACCAGAAACATGCACTCGACTGCTTGTGTGCGCATCTCTGTCGAGTCCGCCCCGATGGGCTCTGTTCCGGTCGACCAAACCTTGCACGATAATGGATCGCGCGTCGAAGCCTGGTTCTCTGGGGTCGACTGGAACCCTTCGCCCTGTACTGTACTGACGCCTGTCATCTGGCTGCCGAGGAGCGTAAGACCCACCCCTCAGAGGGGAATTGGGCACTCGACGCCTATCATCTCGGTCGAGTCTGTCGCCATATTGATCTCGCCGATTCTCGCGCCCTTCATGCCGCGGAGGCGATCTGGGGCTGTGAGCCGACTGAACCGTATTCACAGTGACGGATCGACTGTGAATTCTGTTGCGCGACTGAGACACGGCTGAATTCTGATCTCCTGCTGCCCGGAGCAGATCCCTGATCTGCAGCAAACCTCTGCCAGCTTCCGACTGCGAAGGCTGGATGGACTCTGCTATACGGGTCGCAGCTGCTAAATTCTGAATTGGGGTTCGATATACCTGAGTCGGCGGGAAGAGTTGACGTCGACTGGTGTCGGGAACTCGTTGCCGCGCGCGCTCGTCGAGTGCTCGCTGAAGGTTCTCCAGTCGAGTGCGCTCGGCCAAATTGGCCAGACGCGCCTCCTCCAAGGCACGAGCCTCGGGGGTTTCTCCTGCGATGGGAGTACGCAGGGCATCCACGTTCCTGCGGCGAAGTTCCTCTCTTTGCAGAGAGTCGAGTGGCTCGGGCTGGTACTCTTCGTGGCGTCGTGCGGGGTCGCCTCCGTCACCTGCTCCATCATCACGGGCGAAGCCAGGGGGACTGCAGGGCCCGTCGACCATCAAGATTTCCGCCGCTGGATCACTGCTACCGCACTCGGATGCAGTCTCTACAGAGCCAGTCGACAGATCGAACAAGCCATAGAGAGATTCGTCGGGCTCGATTGCCGCAACTTGGGTGGTGGCCGATTGGCGAGCCACCGCGTGCCTCACCCATCGCTGAAGCCTCGACCGGCCCGAGTGCTTGCGCTGACGGGAGACCGGGAGGGTGGACGATGGAGGAGCCGACCGATACTGGGTCGACGGTTGCCGCAGCAGAACGCCGCGGACACATGCACGAAAATGCGTCGCACCGCGAACGGGGAGCGCATCTACGTCGAGTGGAGCCTCCTGGAGCCACGCGGAGTCGTCGGCGATGAAGGTGAGAGTGCCGAGACAGATCTCTTGACCCCCGACCAAAACTCCAGCAGACACCATGATGAAAGTACTCGGAAGAATCGCAACTTCTCCACAAAATCGCTAAAACACCTGCCCCACGGTGGGCGCCAACTGTCGTGGTTCTAAGTCTGACAGTAGAGTGGGGGTAGGTATGGAGAGGCAAGGTCCTAGCTATGGAGAGGTTGTAAACACAAGGGATGTACGAGTTCAGGCCCTTCTCAGAGGAAGTAATAGCCCTACGTCTCGGAGCCCGGAGGCGGTCGAGTGGATTATGAGTATATGAATTACAAGGTGCCGAACCCCTCTGCCTGTGGAGGGGGGTGGCTTATATAGAGTGCGCCAGGACCCCAGCTAGCCCACGTAGGAGAGGGTTTAAGGTGAGTTAAGTCTGGGGCGTTACTAGTAACGCCCCACATAAAGTGTCTTTACTATCATAAAGCCTACTTAATTACAGGCCGTTGCGGTGCGGAGTGCCTCTTGACCTCCTGGTGGTCGAGTGAGTCTTCGTGGTCGAGTCCTTCAAGTCAGTCGAGTGAGTCCCTCGTTGGTCGACTGGAAGGCGACTTCTTCTAAGGGTGTCCTTGGGTCAGGTACTTAGATCAGGTTCGTGACCCTACCCTAGGTACATGACCCCATCAGTCAACGTTCCCTAAGCTATACGCCGGCATTCTCTTCGGCTCTTTGGGGCCAGGGCCCTTCCCATCAAGCAGCCGACAGCTATGGGGGCGACTCCAACGCCCAACCGAGCTCGAGCTCTTCGCAAAGCTCGTCTTCATCAGAGCCTCCTGCGCCCCGGCAGGGCTCAAAGTTGCCAGAGAGCTCCATTCTCCCGCCCCAAAAGAGGAGTAGGGCGCCCTCGCCACCCATAGACTTCGAGCTGAACTCCGTGCTTATTGATGAAGAGTAAGGGTGATTGTTCCCTCCTTCTCTCCTTTTCCTGTATTATCTTTAGTATGCTTGCTTGCATTTGCTGATTGATCTTGCTTGCTTGTTAATAGGGAGGAGGATGAGGAGACGGAGACCCTCATCCACCGGACCAAGCGGCTCAGGCGAGCGGAGCCATCGATGACGATGGGAGGGACGGACCCGGCAGGGAGCGTCACGAGCGTCTCAACACCGAGCCCCCAGCTCATCCCCCAGCCCGAAAGCATAGAAGAAGTTCCTTCTACTGGGGTGATGGTGGAGAGCTCCCCTCCATTGATGCTCAAGGAGGGGAGGGGGCCACTCAAGATGAGCCTCGCCAGGAGGGGCCCACCCCACCCGTTGATAGAGTCGATGGATTCCCGCCAAGGGTCTCCACGCAAGAGTACGGCCTTGACCCGGCAACTAATATTGCTGGAGAAACTGGAGCATATACTCGGCAGACTCCTTCGGGCAACCTATTTGTCCTGCTTCCTCTCTTATCACCTTGCTTCAGTATCTTGTCTTGTTAAGCAATTATGTCCTTTTGCCATTGATTACTGGATCTTCTTGCAGCCCCCTTGAGTGAGGAGCCAGACTTGCTGGATGAGGTGGCCAACATTTGGAAGGACACCGCAGAAGAAGCCGTCAAGATCGCTGCCGCTGAAGAGTAGAAACATGCTGCCGGGGGCACCCTGGGTCCCCTAAAGGAGCCCAAGGAAATCCTGGGTAGCGTGTCTGGATCAGAGGTCGTGGTCAAGGAGAGGATACCCCTCCAAACCATGGGCCCCCTCCCCTCATTTGGCACCTCAGTGGAGGCCCCACCATCGTCTTCGAGCTATCTGGCGCTGGTGCTCGCTCAGCCTAGGCTTGGAGCCCTGGGCTCGTCAATGGCGATGAGCACAGGGCTTGACGAAGAAATCCAGCGTATCTTGTCATCGTTATACCAAGGAGTCGAAGAGGTGGACGATTATGTTGCTATCGCCATGGACCTATCCTTCATGGAGTCCATGGCGACGGGCCTTAAAGAGGTGCGGGAGCGGCATAGCCGGAAGTGGTAGGAGCTCAAGGAGTTGCACCAGTCCGCCAACAAGGTGGACCAGAAGCTGAAGGATAAAGGCATTGAACTACGTGACTAGCACGACAAGCAATTTCAGGTCCTCTTGAGGCAGGAGGAAACAATCTCGATGGCAAGGGAGGACGTCATCACTCAGGAGGCGCGCTTGGCGGACCACAAAGTACTTCTGGACACCAGGGAGCATGACATTTCTCTCCGGGAGGAGAGGCTCGAGGCCACTCTCCGCGCCAAAGATGATAATCTGGAGATCCTCGTGCAGGAACGCACCAAACATTTGGAGGACGAGCACAAGGCTGCCCTGGATACCCTCACTATGGATTCTGCTGTACAGCTGAAGAGGCTTACTGATGATCTTGCTGCTGCTTCCGCCACCAAGGTGGACCTCAACCAGCAGGTGGTCAAACTGACAGAGAAGCTTGCTGGGAGCACCAAGGAGGTTTTGGCCCTGAAGGAGGAGGTGCAGAAAGCAGGGTCCCTCCTAAAGGATACACAGTCGCAACTCTCCTCCAAGAGCCAGGGCCTTAAGACCGCCAACGGTACCATTGAAGACCTGAAGGCCAGGATCGGCTCCTTGGAAAGCTCAATGGAATCCGTTGAGGCCCATGAGCAGTTTTCTGTCAAAGGATCTGAATATCACAAGGCGCCTTCGGAAGGATGCAGAGGAAAAGCTGGCGAACTGCTCTCAGCACATTCACCTCTAGGCCAAGAGCTTGATGGATGTTGCCGAACGCCTTACTATCCAAACTGCAGCGATGGGCATGGAAGGGCCAGTTTACTCGGCTAGCAAGCAGGTGGCCCCCAGTGCAAAACTAGGAGTCTTCTTTAATGAGGTGATCAAGAAGCTGAAAGTGCACGAAGAAGGAAGGGCCGGCCGCTTCACAAGTGAAACCCGGAAGCTCGCCCGCAATGCCCTCTTCATGGTCCTAAGCAACTTCGCATGCCGTCACCTAGAACTCGACCTTAACGACGGCTTTAGGAAGCCGCCGCGGGGCGCAGACATCCTTGCAGCCGAAGAGAAGGCCACTCCCCTTGCCGACAAGGTTCTTCACGTCCGCGTTACTTCACAGGGTCGCTATACCCAGACTTGAACTATTCCTGCCGTTGTGCCGTCCTGTAATCAAGACAATGATGCATGTCATGTGTTTACACCTTATGCCGTCCATGCTTTCATGTGAACTCGATGTTTTTGCTTAATCTGATTTGCAGGTTTATCCCCTTCGAGTTTTATCCATTAGTGTTCGCATGATTAGTCTCTATGCATATTCTGGTTGCCTGCCAGTATCCTATTGCCACGAAAGTCGTAAGGATCTGGCCATTAACATTCATCTTGGCGTGGATGCGTCCCGGCAGTTTTTTCCTTAGTAGTTTCTGACGTGGCCACTCATTCCACGAGCGGACTCTGAACGGAATGATGGTGCAGACAAGTATCTAGCAAAGGTACCATCTTGTGATAGATTTCATCATACAAACACTTAGGCACTTAGGGGATAGACAAGTGCAAATTCTAGATTTGAAAGTATAATAGAGGTTGTGTACACTTAGCTCTTATTTGTGCTTCCGTCTATCCCTCCCCTGGCTGCCACTGCTCGCATGGCTCGCATGTTCCGGGAAAGACTGCATTGCTTGTATATTGACCTCTAGCTCCCGGTATGGGTCGGCTAGAGGCGCATGTAACTTGGGGCTGCAGGACGCGGCGTTAGGTACAGTCAGTTTCTCTCTCTTCCTCTTCGCACCTCTTGACCAATCCAACAGCATATGGCACAAAAGCCACGCAAACGCGGGCGGACTTGCTGGTGCATACTTGCCGAGGCGTCAATCAATGGACTTGCACTGGCAATTTACTCAGGATTTCCCTAAGCAGGGTAAATGCTGGACCGAGCACCGCGCGGGCTCGTCAATGTTAATGATGCTAAAACCCAGAGTAGCACGATTGTCAAAGAGTGAGAGTGGTAGAGAGAGAAAACATGGTACCCTTGCACATCACTCCTTTCTCCCGAACAGGATTTGCAGGGTACTCCCGTTGTCTTCCCATTTGGGGTGGTATTGTTGCCCTTGCCACTAGCTTTCGTTGCTGTTGCGACCACAGCATGTGGAGATGGCAGAGAGTGGGCGAGATCGGCGCGGGAGCAATGCTGCTCTTCTATCCTACCTCAGCCATCCCCTTGGGCGTCACGAGAGGCAACGCCATTGACAAACACAACACGCTTCATACGCACCTCAGGTTCATGCAAGTGACTCCCCCTACCTGGCGCGCCAAAGATGTCGTGGGTAACCACGGCCACCTATGGGGCCATGAGCCCCTTTTGGTTCGGTGGGGGGATGGGCACATTGCACAAAGAGCGGAGAAGCGTAACATAGCTCGGTAGAGATCACACGGGCAGTTTTACCCAGGTTTAGGCCACCGTGAGACATAAAACCCTACTCCTGCTTTGGTGGATTGATGGTGGAAAATGGTGGCAAACACAACACACTTGGCCAGCAGGGTTGCCTTGGGGTGAGAGTGGCTACGCGTGTACGAATGTTTGAGGGTCCGATTCCTTTCTACGGTTGCCATGGGCCTCCTTTTATAGATCAAGGGGTTACCACAGTGGCAAATCAGTCTTTACATACTAATTAGATAGCAAATAGTGCTATCATACCTAATTCTACAGGCTGACAGAGCACATTAAATGTGTCGTCTAGTGTCACATCACAGTGTGTCCGGCAACCCTTGGCGGGCTATTTTGCCAGCTTTGCGCCTGGTTGCTTGACATGTCTCAGGACAAGTGTCATCTGGAGGTGTTTGCTATAGGAAGTGGCTGCCATTTGGCAAAAAGAAGCCACTTAGTCACCTTGGGGCTTGCACCGCACTGATTGATGACTTGGTGTCGCTTGTGAGGTGTAGCGGTGGAGTGGCTTGCCTCCGCAAGCCTCGGCAGGCCTACCGGGACGATTTGGAAGCTTGCTTCCAGGGCAAACTCAACCTCGCCAGGCTCGCCTGCCCGGCAAGGGAGGTTCTTTCCTTAGCACTATCTTGCTTCTCTGGCTCATCTTGGTGGAACCTTCAAAGAATTGATCCCTCTTGTTTGGTCTGATCTTGGGGATGTAATCTTGCCCTTGGGCCTGTTGGCTTGTTGTCCGTGCACAAGTCAGGGGAAAACATAAACCCCCGTCTGTGTTCCCCGACACTAATGCATTACTCTGTTTTTCCATGAACTTAATAGACCAGATGCAGGCTGGATAGCGGTTGATGTGTGGAGTAATAGTAGTAGATGCAGAATCATTTTAGTCTACTAATCTTGGACGTGATGCCTATATAAATGAGCATTGCCTTGGATATCTTCATAATTATTTGCTTTTCTGTCAATTGCCCAATAGTAATTTGTTTACCCACCGTATGCTATTTTCTAGAGAGAAGCCTCTAGTGAAAATTATGGCCCCGGGTCTATATCCTATCATATATCAAAACCAAAAATACCTTGCTAGAATTTTCTTTCATTTATGTTCTTTTTCTTTTTAGTTAGATTTATTTATCAAAACCTATACAATTTAATCTAATTCAATATCGTTGAGGGATTGACAACCCCTCTTACGCGTTGGGTTGCAAGTATTTGTTGTTTGTGTGTAGGTGTTGTTTACATAGTGTTGCTTGGTTCTCCTACTCGATTGATAACCTTGGTTTCATAACTGAGGGAAATACTTACCTCTGCTATGATGCATCATCCTCTCCTCTTCGGGGAATTACCAATGCAAATTACAAGCACCAAACTGCCTGGTGGCAGGAAGAGTGGTGGTGGTGACAATGGGGCATCGCCGCATGGCTCTGCCCTCTTGATGGCAGGAGGCAGGTGTACAGACGGCGGCAGAGCAGAGAGAGGTGCATTTTTTTGCAAAAATAAACCTTGTTAACCAAACAGTATATAACGAGAGCCCAGGTAGACCGGTTACTTTTCAATAGCTCACTTTTTTTGTGAAGTAAGTGCTAGAAAAAAGTAATAAAATTGGGTCTTTCCATTTTTCATCCAAAGTAGACCACATTGTATGCACACTGCCCAAGTTTCATGTATTTTCAAGCTTTATTTCTATATTTCATCCATTTACTGGATTTCTAGAGATTTATCCGAACTAGCTCAAATTTGAACTACAAGTGTCATGTATGTATGTCCTGAAAATTGGCAAAACTCATATTTACCTTTTGAATTGGGATTGTAGGCACTAGGCACAACAAAAGTTGAAATTCCTAACAGTTTGGGGGTCTGGTCAACCTTGCAAGTTTGACCTCATTTTGAAAGAAAAAATCAAAGAAAATGAAAAAAGCCTAAAAATGAAAAACTTGCGCATGGAGCCCCTTTGTGTGAACTATTTACTGGGAAAAATCATGGACTTGCAATACCACAAGTTTGAAAAAATAACCTTCACAAAATGGCCTATCTACTATGAACTTGTAGGGATTTCAATGCATATGCCCATGGTCATGGCCACATCCATGGCATAGTTCATAATAACATATCCAAATTTGGCACACCCATGGTGTTACCATTGTGGATAATGTTAGCATAGCAATTATAATTTTTTTGGAATAAAAACTTTTTTTTCATTTTTCAAGCGCCAGAAATGACTTTTCTTGTGAAGTGAGTGCTAGAAAAAAGTAATAAAATTTGATCTTTCAATTTTTCATCCAAAGTAGACCACATTGGATGCACACTGCCCAAGTTTCATGAATTTTCAAGATTTATTTCTATATTTCATCCATTTACTGAATTTCTAGAAATTTATCAGAACTAGCTCAAATTTGAACTACAAGTGTCATGTATGTATGTCCTGAAAATTGGCAAAAATCATATTTACCTTTTTGAATTGGTGGTATAGGCACTGGGCACAACAAAAGTTCAAATTCCCAACAGTTTGGTAGCTCTGGTCAACCTTGCAAGTTTGACCTCATTCTGAAAAAAATCAAAGAAAATGAAAAAAGCCTAAAAAATGAAATCCTTGTGTATGGAGCCCCTTTTGTGAACTAGTTACTGGGGAAAAACATGGACTTGCAATACCTCAATTCAAAAAAAACTTCATGACATAAATTCCTTGTGCATGGATCCCTTTCTAAGTAAGTTTTGCACGTTCATGTTTTTGGTAAGTTTTGCATGTTGCTATTTTAGGTAAGTTTTGCATGTTGTTGCTACTTTGGTTAAGTTTTGCAGGATGCACACATGCAACAACCCTCTGAACATACAAAATCCAAAATGTAGCATACACCAATTCATTAAGCACATTCAAATAACATAAATGTTTTCATTTAACGATGGGCATCCACATGTCGGATCCTCATCACTTGCTAGAAGGGGGTTGGATACGCTTAAGATGGCGAGCCACACGGCGGTGGGACCGTTGAGCATTTTGCTCAAACTGAGGGTTGAGCTCATAGTCCTCCACCACGATTGGGGCAATTTTGTAGCCCGCTTGGCCTCCAATCTGAGCAGCGGTAGATCCTCCCCGGCATCAACCTTGAAAAGCTCCTAGTCATCCATCTGATCATCCTCGTCATCCAATGCAATCGTCAGATCCATCTCTACTTGCGAAGGATGAGCGATGATCTCCATACAACCTGATAGCCCATGTATTATGCATCCTCCTCATACTCCCCCTCCTCATCAGAATACTCTTCCTCCTCCTCGTCGTTAGAAACTTCTTCCTCATCCTCCTCCTCCTCAGAAACTTCTTCCTCCTCCTTCTCGTCAGCATCTTCTTCCTCCTCCTCCTCATCGTCTGAACTCTCCTCCTCTGATTCCTTGTCGATAACATCGATAATACGCAAGTTCATAGGCCCTTCCAGTTCTGGATTCGACAATGAGAGGCGGGAGCGGTACTCGTACCAGCGAGCTCGTTGTGGAGGATCTGGTGACTCCATCGCCTCTGCCATTGCCCAGAGGAGGATCTCCATTGTGATTGCCCCCTTGCCTTCAGGAATCATCGGCTTTAGTTCATCTGCTATTATTTCCAAGGTTAGGCCCAGCGAGTGCAACTCGAGAGATTTCATGCTCGAAAACCAAGAGCATATTTCCTTGCGTTTGACCAGTAACTGCTCATCTCTGGTGCAAAAATCTTCCATCACCCTCTCCCATCCAGGTAGAGCTAGTAATCAATCAAACAAGAAATTCCAAATCAAAATTGAAAAATGAAAGCGATTGTAAGGATCAAAATTACCACAGAATAAAAAATGTGCTCCTATGAATGGATCCCAATTTCTAAGGTTTTCTTCTTTTCACACTAGCTGCCACTATCATGAATCCAATCCTAAATAAATGTCAATGTTGTTTGAAATAATGGAGCAGCTCAACGAAAAACAACTAAATCGCCCATTCAGTCGACTACTCTGAATTGCTAGGGTTTTGATTAGAAATGTACCTATCACCCAACTATATCGGATGGTTCTTGCGGGTTGTGATGTATCACCATATCGCTTCACCATTGGTGCTAAGGAGGATGGTAGGAGTGGGCGGCGGGGCTTGTAGGGCAGGGTGGCTGGGGGACTGCGACGCGAGCGACGGCAGAGGAGGCGAGGAGGGGATGCGGCTGCTCGGGCGGGGTCGGGCTATTTTAGGCAAAAGAAAGCGATAGCTCACCAAGCCCAGGTCCCACTCATCATAAGCATTCATGGCTGATATGTCTCCAACATATCTATAATTTTTTATTGTTCCATCCTGTTATATTATCATTCTCGGATGTTTTATACTCATTTTATAGCAACTTTATATCATTTTTTAGACTAACCTATTGGCATAGTGCCCAGTGCCAGTTGCTGTTTTTTGCTTGTTTTTTACTTCACATAATATCCAAATCAAACAAAGTCCAAATGCACCAAAACTTTTTGGAGATTTTTTTCTGCCCAGAAGAGACCCAGGGAGCCCAGAGGTGCACTAAAGGAGGCATGTCGTGTCACAGCCTTAGCTCAGTCCCTGTTGTCTTGTTTGACCCACATGTTGCATCATGTTTAAATTCAAGAATTTGAAATGGGGATGACAAACCCTAGCACCAAATTAAATCAAATAGGGTCAACCAGAAATATTTTCAATGAACCCAGAATGTTTTTCAAAAAAAGTTCATCATTTTTGAATTGGTCTAGAACCTCTGCCAAAAATGGTGCATATTTTTCTAGGTCACTCTGGATTTTTTTGAATTAATGCATTAAGTATTTGCATTTGGGCATTTAATTCATATATCTATTTTAATTGCCCAAATAATACTGCTAATGTTTGAGAGCTGCTGAAAAATATTTCAACAGTGCCCACAACTTATCTCAGTATTTTTAGGAAAGGTTTAGTACTTTTAGTAATTCAAAAACAACAGTAGAAATAGAAAACTAGAAACTAAACAGGAAAAAACGAAGAGACAGAAGACTTACCTGGCCTACCTGCTACAATAGTTGGCCTCCTAGGTCCAGCCCACCCCACCGCGCGTCGTCTTCCTCGCGCCTACTGGCGTTGCGCGTGGCGTGCGCACATCCGAGCCGCGGCCACCTCCTGCTAGCCACGCAGCTGCTCCCCCTCGCCCTGGACGACGCCACGCCACTCCGCAGAACCCCCTCGACCCCCCCTCTCTCTGGTCCTCTCTCCCCGTCGCCTCCCTCTCGCCCTCTCCACCATCGCCGAGACGCCCGCGAGCTCGCTGCCGCCATAGCCGCGGCCACCGTCCATCCCGTGCCTCCCCGATGGGTCCAGAGGAACCGCAATCGCCTTCTGCGTCGTCTACACCAACCCATTCGACCGCGGGAGCCCTACATCACCGCCACGAGTCGTCTTCCCCGAGCACGGCCGCCGGACTCCATCGACGGATTCATCGCCTTCCGGTCGTCCCCGAGCCAGCTGAGCATGTCTTTGACCTCCTAGTGAGCTCCGCTGCATTTCCCCTCTCTTTCCGGCATCTTTCCCGTCCTCTAGCCGTCGCGTTCATCGAGACCGAGAACCACCGCGCCCGAGCTTGTCGCCGGCGTAGCTCCGGTGACCATTTGGTCACGCCAGTGCGTCCAAATGCTTCGCAGCAACACGTAGAGCCTCGCGGGAGCTTCAGTTCGTCCTTTTGCACGCCGTAGCCCCGACCCCGAGCTCGCTCGAGCTTCGGCCGCCGCTGTGGTCATCACCAGCGACGCTACAGGCCATTCTAGGCCCGGAGACCACCACGATCCGACGCGCCGCGCAGCCAGCGTCCTAGAGCTGCCTCCAGCGCATCCAGCTGTGCTCTGTGGAGCTTTACCGAAGCCCGCGGCCGCCACTGACCTCGCCGGCGGTTTAACGCTGGCGGGTTTGACTTTATTTGACCAGGGATTTGACCTCCCTAGAGTCCATGACATGCGGGCCCCGCCCGACTAATTAACCTTGTTCAAGTTTAAACTTAATTAGAATGACCCAGGTTAGTACTAACTAAACTAGATTAGTTCAGCTAAACACTGACACACGGGCCCTAGAGGTCAGATTTGACTTGGACCGCTCCGTTGACTTGCTGACGTCACACTGACGTCAGGCTGACGCAGTAAATCATTTTCTGGTTAAAAATAATTCAGAAAATTCCAGAAAATAGTATAAACTTCTAAAATTCATAGTAATTCAACCGTAACTCCAAATGAAATAATTTATATATGAAAAATTATCAGAAAAATCCAACCTTTCCATTTGTACTGGTTTCATGCATGTTAGAGCAACCTAACCTTGCTGTTTAGATGAAACATGATAATGCACTTATATGAGTTCATAGTTTAGGCTTGTATTTGAATCTTTGATTGAAATAAGCTCAAACCACTCTGGTTTTAGTTGCATTAGCTCAAACCACAGCATATTGCCATGTCACACTCATGCATCATATTGTTGCATTGCATTGATTGTGTTATTTCTCTGTTGCCGGTGTTTGTCCCCCCTCAGTAGACGTTGTTCCAACGATGAGTTCGATGACACCAATGAAGAACTATACTATCTTCAGAAGTGCCAGGCAAGCAAAAAACCCCTTGTTCATTCCTATACAATCCTACTCTCTCGCTCCTGCTCTCTTTTACTGCATTAGGACAACAACGATTCATCTGTTACTTGTTGTGGTAGCTGAACCCCTTTATCCTCTGCATGACCTGTCATTGCCACAGTAAATAGATGAAACCCACTAGCATGAGTAGGAGTTGTTTGAGCCCTGATGTGCCTACTCATTCATGCTTGTTTGTCATGCCTGCTATTGCTTAGAGTTGTGTCAGGTCTGATTCATCAGGGATGAATTGGAGGTGTGTGAACATGTCCTACTGTTGAGAGCTAAGTGTGTGAACACGATTTGGTAAAGGTAGCGGTGAGAGGCCATGTAGGAGTACATGGTGGGTTGTCTCATTGAAGCCGTCCTTAGGAACTGAGTTCTGTGTTTGTGATCCATGAACAGTTACTACCACACATTGGGTTCTAGTAACTCGACCCCTCTCGGCTTATTAATCAACTCGATCTCTGTCCAGGAGTTGCAACTAGTTTCTGGTGTTTGTAGGTAGTGTTAGTAGTCTACCAAGTGGCACCCGGTACAGGTGGGCTTGGGACAGACTAGGCACAGTGGCCCGGTGTACCAAGTAGCACCCGGATGGTGGGCTTGGGAACCCTGCACACATCGTTTGGGCCGTGAGCGACACCCCGGCCAGATCTCCTTGCGGATGGAACCCGAGTAGGCGATAAACCTGGACTAGAGACTTGTGTGGTTAGTCAGGTCGTGGCCGACTCCCTCGCCAGGCTTCCGCTTGAAGGTTGCCGAGATACACGACGTGTACATGGTGGTAAGTGGCGAGAGCGTGTGTGAAGAAGTACACCCCTGCAGGGTTAACATTATCTATTCGAATAGCCGTGTCCGCGGTAAAGGACTTCTAGGTTGCCTGTACAGTTCATAGACAAGTGAAAGTGGATACTCTAAAATGCGCAAGATAAGCGTGAGTGCTATGGATGGCGTTCTCGTAGGGAGACGGGAGCAGATCCATAGTGGTGTATTGTTATGGTGAATATGTGGACTCGTGTGCGCCACCTCAAAAGAGTTACTTGCAGTCGTAGTTCAGGATAGCCACCGAGTCAAAGCTGGCTTGCTGCAGTTAAACCCCACCATCCCCTTTGTTGACAATGATGCATATGTAGTTAGATCTGATGTAAGTCTTGCTAGGTACATTTGTACTCACGTTTGCCTATTTTATGTTTTTGCAGAGAGACTCAGTCTCACTATTAGTTCTGCGTGGACTTCGACGTTTAGCTTGTTACCTCAGCTACGATCTTGCGCCCTCGGCAGGATCTAGTAGATAGTCAGGCTTCTCAGCCTTTTTTATTTGTAGTTGTCTCTACTCAGACATGTTAAGCTTCCGCTTGTGTTTTGACCTGTATGCTCTGAGTGTTGGGTCTTGAGACCCATGTTTGTAATATCTCGCTCCTCGGAGCCTAATGAATAAATACTTGAGTTGTAGAGTCATGTTGTGATGCCATGTTGTATTTGCACATATCGAGCATATTGTGTGTATGTTATTGAAATGCTTGGTATGTGTGGGATCTGACTATCTAGCTGTTTATCCTTAGTAGCCTCTCTTACCGGGAAATGTCTCCTAGTGCTTCCACTGAGCCATGGTAGCTTGCTACTGCTCCGGAACACTTAGGCTGGCCGGCATGTGTCCTTCTTCGTTCCTGTGTCTGTCCCTTCGGGGAAATGTCACACGATGAATACCGGAGTCCTGTTAGCCCGCTACAGCCCGGTTCACCGGAGTCCTGCTAGCCCAGTGCTACAGCCTGGATTCACTCGCTGATGACCGACACGTTCGATGTTGGGTCATCGATGCATGTCCCTGTAAGTTTGTGCCACTTTGGGTTTACGACTAGCCATGTCAACCCGGGCTCCTTATCATATGGATGCTAGCGACACTATCATATACGTGTGCCAAAAGGCGCAAACGGTCCCGGGCAAAGGTAAGACGACACCCGTGGGAATACCGTGCATGAGGCCGCAAAGTGATATGAGGTGTTACATGCTAGATCGATGTGGCATTGAGTCAAGATCCTGACATGTCGGGCCCACAAGACACCATGGTGCGCTAGAGGCCCCTGGGTGCCCTAATGCCTTATGAGGCCCACGGGAAGCTTCTCCACCGCTTCTCAGCTCTATAAATACCCAGATATTCCAGAAACACTAGGAGAGTCGACGAAACACAATTCCAGGCGCCACAAGTTCCAAAACCACAAGATCCAATCTAGAGCCCTATTCCGGCACCTTGCCGGAGGGGGAACCGATCACAGAGGGGTTCATCATCCTCATTGGTGCTCCTTCGATGATGCGTGAGTAGTTTACCACAGACCTACGGGTCCGTAGGCATTAGGTAGATGGCTTCTTCTCTCTTTTTGATTCTCAATACAATGTTCTCCTTGATGTTCTTAGAGATCTATTTGATGTAATGACTTTTTGCGGTGTGTTTGTTGGGATTTGATGAATTATGAGTTTATGATCAGATCTATCTATGAACATTATTCGAGTCTTCTTTGAACTCTTATATGCATGATCTTTATAGCCTCGTATTTCTTCTCCGAAACTTTGGTTTGGTTTGGCCAACTAGTTTGATTTTTCTTGCAATGGGAAGAGGTGCTTTGTGATGGGTTTGATCTTGCGGTGCTCATTCTCAATGACAGAAGAAACATGAGACGCATGTATCGTTGCCATTAAGGATAAAAATATGGGGTCTATTCCTACATGAATAGATATTGTCTGCATCATGTCATCGTTCTTATTGCATTACTCCATTTTTCCATGAACTTAATACATTAGATGCATGCTGGGTAGCGGTCATGTGTGGAGTAATAGTAGTAGATGTAGAATCGGTTCGGTCTACTAGTCTTTGATGTGATGCCTATATACATGATCATTGCATTGGATATCGTCATAATTATTTACTCTTCTATCAATTGCCCAACAGTAATTTGTTTACCCACCATATGCTATTTTCTCGAAAGAACCACTAGTGAAATCTATGGGCCCCGGGTCTATTTCTTATCATATTGTTTTCAGATCTTCTATTCCAAAACCCCAAAAATACCTTGCTACACTTTTTCTTTATTTATTTTATTTCGTGTTTTTGCTAGATCTATTTATCCAATCTCATACAATTTAATCTATCTCAATACCGAGTAGGGATTGACAACCCCTCTTACGCGTTGGGTTGCAAGTATTTGTTATTTGTGTGCAGGTATTGTTTACATAGTGTTACTTAGTTATCTACTGGATTGATAACCTTGGTTTCATAACGGAGGGAAATACTTACCATTGCTATGCTGCATCATCCTCTCCTCTTCAGTGAAATGCCAACGCAGATACAAGCAATCAATGCCACAGCCCACCTGCCTTTCATGGCCCACATGTCCAAAGAAATGAGGACCCACTGAAACCACAAGTGCTCCCTGGGTGATTTTGGTAATTAATGTCAACATGTCTCTTGTTTGGACTAATACTTCTATCTAGTATTTTAGACAAGTTCAACAATGGCGTGGAAAGTACAAGAGGATGTGGAACCCCTTCAAGGTGTCAAGGACATGCATTGGCTAAAGCTCAGGACTCTTCATTTATATTTTAGTGATCCAAGATCATATTGAGTCCATAGGAAAGCCAATACTATTAAAAGGGGATTAGGTGTTGCTTAATGGTCTACTTGCTCAAAATGCTTAGTGATATTGCTCCAAAGCCCTCAACCACTTTCTCATTCCAAATATGTCCAAAACCCAAGTCAAACTCAGCCCCATCGAAACATTCTATCAGGAGCCACCGAGTTCATTTGACATAGCCACTGCCAGAAACCCTAACACCTTGGCCACACTAATACGGATCTCAGTATCACCGAGATGGCCCTGCAAACTCTCTGTTTTCCTTTTGTAACAGTTCGGTCTCACCGAAATGAGCAATCAGTCACACCGAGTTTGCTTGACCAACTCTCTGTTTGCTCTTTGTTCAAATCAGTCTCACCGAGTTCACGCAATCGTCTTCACCGAGATGAGGTTTTTCCCTCGCCCTAGCACATCGGTCCCACCAAGTTGTTCCAGTCGGTCCCACCGAGATTACTAACATTGACATTTTGAACTGAATCAGTCTCACCGAGTTCTTCTATTCGGTCTGACCGAGTTGGGTCAAATGTGTGTAACGGTTGGATTTTGTGTGGAGGCTATATATACCCCTCCACCCCCTTCTACATATGTGAGAGAGCCATCAGAACATGCCTCCACTTCCAGCTTACATTTTATGAGAGAGAACCACCTACTCATGTTTTGAAATCAAGATATTCCACTCCAACCACAAGAATCTTGATTTCTACCCTTTCCCAAGTTGCTTTCCACTCAAATCATCTTTCCACCATATCCAAATCTATGAGAGAGAGTTGAGTGTTGGGGAGACTATCATTTGAAGCACAAGAGCAAGGAGTTCATCATCAACACATCATCTATTACCTTTTGGAGAGTGGTGTCTCCTAGATTGGTTAGTGTCGCTTGGGAGCCTCCGACAAGATTGTGGAGTTGAACCAAGAAGTTTGTAAGGGCAAGGAGATCGCCTACTTCGTGAAGATCTACTCGAGTGAGGTGAGTCCTTCGTGGGTGATGGCCATGGTGGGATAGACAAGGTTGCTTCTTTGTGTACTCTTCGTGGGTGGAGCCCTTCGTGGACTCGCGGAACCTTTACCCATCGTGGGTTAAAGTCTCCATCAACGTGGATGTACGATAGCACCATCTATCAGAACCATACCAAAAATCTCTGTGTCTTCAATTGCGTTTGCACATTCCAATCCCAAACCTTTGCTTTCTTGCAATCAGCATGCTTTACTCTTTCTGCTGCTCTTGCCATGCTTGTATGAAATGTATTGTGAATTCTTAAACTTGTGCTAAAACACCACCTCAACGTGAAGAACTTAAAAATTGCTACTTTTACTTGTTGAGAGTCTAATCACCCCCCCCCCCTTCTAGACCTCTCTTCTTGTTCCTTTCAATTGGTATCAGAGCTTTGGTCTCCATTGCTTTGGTTTAAACACCATTGGAGGAAAATGGATGAGTCTATGATTGGGAGTATTAGACATAGAGTGCCTATGCTTGACGGAGAGCTCTATAATTGTTGGAAGAATGAGATGCTTGATATTTTCAAATGAATATAATTTGAACAAGTATATTACTCCTTGTGCGCCTCCCATTGATCCCTTGGATCCTACCCCCGATGAGCATCTTGACATGACCCGCAACCTAAGATCTTATCATTAGAGGTTTGCCTAGAAATTTTCTTATATGCTTGCCTACATTTGAATGTGCTTATACTATATGGAGATACCTTGAGGAGCACTTTCCAGACTATTCCTTAAAAAATCTAGATGAGATTCTTCAAAAGTCCATTACTTCTCATAAAATGAATCTTAGTGATCCTAAATTTGATGATTGTCTATTTGAGCTACGTGACCTTATGCATGCCAAAGGAGATGTTGGAGTCATTAGTAGCATCATCTCACAAGTTATTAGAATTCATATATATGCACATTGTCATGGTCATAAATCTAATGAATCACTCTCTCTAGGTGATGATCATTCACATGATGATGTTGAACATGGATATTATGATGAGAATGATGATAGTGACTTTGATATCGATGAGTCGATGAGACACTTTGGTCTTATGGCTAACCTACGTGGTTACATGGCCAGAGGAAAGGAATGGGTTCTTCATAGTGGGTGTACTGATCATATGACCGACGATAAGGACATGTTTCGTGAGCTTGCTGAAAACGACGGCCCTCGAAAGTATGTCACTTTTGGTGATAACTCAAAGGGTAAGGTAGTTGGCCTTGGTAAGGTGGACATCTCCCATGATAGCTCTATCCAAAATGTCATGCTCATTGAATCCCTTGTTAATAATCTACTTTCCGTATCTAGGCTAGCGGACTTTGGTTTCAATGTCCTATTTGCTGAAATAGATTGCCAAATGTTTCGGAGAGACAACCATAATATGGTCTTTACTGGTACTCGTAGAGGTGATCTATACATTGTTGATTTCACTAAGAAAGCTCAGTCTCGTACTTGCTTGCTAAATCCTCTAAAGGTTGGTTATGGCATAGAAGGTTAGGTCATGTGGGCATGCGAAATCTTGATAAGCTTATTAAAGTTGATTATATCCTTGGTGTTAAAGATGTCATATTTGACAAGGATAGACTTTGTAGTGCTTGTCAAGCAGGAAAACAAGTTGGAGGAAGTCATCCTATGAAGAACATCATGACCACAAGAAGACCGCTTGAGCTACTTCATATGGATCTTTTCAGTCCCAACGCCTACAAGAGTCTCAGTGGTAACTCATTCGGTTTGGTCATTGTTGATGACTTTTCAAGTTTAACGTGGGTGTTCTTTCTTGATGATAAATCGCAGGTCCAAAAGATCTTCAAGAACTTTTCTAGGAAGGCCCAAAACCAATTTGAAGTGAAGATCCAGAAGGTTCGAAGCGACAACAAAACGGAGTTCAAGAACACCAATCTGGATACCTTTCTTGACAAAGAAGGGATTACACACGAGTTCTCAGCTACGTACACACCTCAACAAAATGGAGTTGTTGAGAGGAAGAACTGGACACTTATTGATATGGAAAGAACGATGCTTGACGAATACAAATCGCCAAGACACTTTTCAGCGGAAGTAGTTGAGACAACTTATCATGCTATGAATTGACTATATCTTCATATGCTTCTCGGCAAGACAGCATACGAGCTTCTCACCGGTAACAAACCCCAAGTTAGATACTTTCGAGTATCCGGCTCAAAGTGCTACATTCTTGATAAGCATCGTCGTTCGAAATTTGCTCCTAAATCTCATGAAGGTTTCCTACTCGGTTATAGCTCAAACTCTCAAACTTACCGTGTCTACAACAATTTAACCCGAAAGGTTGAAGAGATGGTAGATGTGAATTTTGATGAATCTAACGGCTCGCAAGTAGAGCAATTGCCAATTGATGTAGGAGACAAAGATCCTTCAGAAGCAATTCAAGACTTGTCGATTGGCTAGATTCGCCCAATGGAGGCGAAAGAGAGTACTTTGTCCATTCAAGTGGAAGCCTCAACTTCACATCAAGGTGAACCACAAGTTAACTTGGAGGCATCCACAAGTGGACCACATCAAGACGAAGGAAATGAGGAAGTGCAACAAGTTGAACCACCTCAACATCCCTCTCCACCTCCACAAGAGAACGAAAATGCCAACAACAATGAAGAAGAATAAGAAGAAGATAATGAAGAGGATGTTCCACCCCGACCCAAAGAAAAGCTCTCACAAGTTAGAGCAAGAACCACAAGAGACCATCACGTCAAACAAATCTTCGATGATATTCAAACCGGGAGAATTACTCGCTCTAAAACTCATTTGGCTAACTTTGAACACTACTCATTCATTTCCAGTGTTGAACCTATGAAGGTAGAAGAAGCTCTTGAGGATCCAAATTGGGTGAATGCTATGCATGAAGAGCTACACAACTTCGTCCTCGTCCAGCAGACCGCCCGCCAGCTGCACAACATGAGAGTCTCGTGTGTGCTCTTCAAGCTCGACATTATGCGCGCCTTCGACTCCGTCTCTTGGCCATTCCTTCTTCAGATCCTCCGCCACCTTGGTTTTGGACCACGCTGGCATGAATGGATCTCCATCCTGCTCTCCACCGCCAAGACCCGTATCTTGATCGACAGCAACCCAGGCCCTCCCATTTTCCATGAGAAGGGCATGCGGCAAGGTGGCCCCATCTCCCTGTTGCTCTTCGTCCTGGTCATCGATGCCCTTAACTCCCTCCTCCAATTTGCTACCAGAATGGGCATTCTTCATCGCCTCACCGAGCGCCAGATGGCCTCGAGCATCTCCTTGTACGCTGATGACATGGTCATTTTCTGCCACCCGGATCCGCATGAGCTCCTGGTCGTCCACGAGCTGGTATGCATCTTTGGGACTGCCTTCGGTCTCCACACGAACTTCCAGAAGTGCTCCCCCACGCCAATCCAATGCTCTGATGCGCAGGCCGAGCAAATCATGAGCACCCTCTCCTGCCCGATCGCCCACTTCCTGATCACGTACTTGGGTATCCCTCTCTCCGTCCAGAAAGTTTCCGCGTCTGCGCTCATGCCCTTGGTGGAGCGCATGGCTCGCAAACTACCTACCTAGCGGGCATCACTCCTCTCCCGTGGTGAGAGGCTGGCCTTTGTTCGGCATGTCCTCGCTACTATGCCAACCCACCTCCTCATGGCCATGGCCTTGAGACTGGCAATTCTCAAGAAGCTCAACCGCATCATGCGCGAGTTTCTTTGGCATGGTAACAACGACTCCTGTGGTGGTGGCTGCCTGGTCAGTTGGTGCAAAGTGTGATGCCCTTTGGTGTTTGGCGGCCTCGGCATCCGGGACCTGTAGCTCATGGGTACTGCTCTCCGCGCCCGTTGGCTCTGGCTCATGGCCACTGACCTCACCAAGCCCTGGAGACATCTCCACCTCCCACTCGACGCCGACGTCCATGCCATCTTCAATGCGTCCATGCTCTGGACCTTGGGGGATGGCAATTCGTGCATGTTCTCGATGGACCCGTGGATCAGTGGCCAGTCCGTCGCTGACCTCTCGCTCTGGCCGTCCTGGCACTGGTCCCCAAGCACTGCCAGCGGGCGAGGTCCGTTGCACAAGGCATGCTCGGCAGGGCCTGGATCTCCGCCATCCGTGCTGCCATGGGGCCTGAGGCCATGGTGCAGTACGTGGAGCTTTGGCTTCTCCTACAACACATCACCCTCTCCTCCAACCCCGACGAGTTGCGTTGTTGATGGACGGGCTCTGGCACCTACTCCGCCAAATCCTGTTACCAGGCAATGTTCACCGGCTCCACGATCGCCCCGCATTGGAAGCTCACTTGGCGCACTTGGGCCCCCCCTCCGCATCCGGTTTTTTTCCTGGTTGGCTGGCATAGATCGCCATTGGACTGCCACCCGGCTAGCCCGGCACGGGCTACCACACGATGATCTATGTGCGCTTTGTGATCAGGAGCTTGAGACTATTGATCACCTGCTCCTCCACTGCCCGTTCTCCCAGATCATTTGGCACGAGCTCTTTGCCTAGTGCCGAGCCCCGATCTCCCCTCCCCATGATACCGAGACCTGCTTCCTCAGTTGGTGGCCGGCTTTCGTCACGGTCGCGCCCACAGCTATGCGCAAGGGGCTCTCCTCCTTGGTGCTTCTCTCCGCCTAGTCCAACTGGCGTCATCGTAATGCGTGCATCTTCGACAATGCCAACCCATCCACCGCACTGCCTCTCCAGGCCATCAAGGACGATGCTAGGGTTTGGGCTTCGGCTGGCGCTAAGGACATAGCTAATTTCATGCTGCCTTGATTCTTCGGGCTGAGCATTCCCATGTTCTGCTCCTGTAACCCCCCCCCCACACACACACACACACGCCTTGTTTGCGTACGTAGTGGGTGGTTACCCCCCTCCTCTGTTTAACTCTTGTTCTCCCCTACCTATCAATGGAATGATATGCAATCATTTCGCATTCGCGTGAGAGAGAGTACACAACTTTGAGAGGAATCAAGTGTGGACATTGGTTGAAAAGCCGGACGACAAGCACAATGTCATTGGAACCAAATGGGTGTTTCGGAATAAGCAAGATGAGGATGGACAAGTTATACGCAACAAGGCCCGTCTTGTCGCCCAAGGCTACACTCAAGTTGAATGTATGGACTATGGTGAGACATATGCCCCCGTTGCTAGACTTGAGTCCATACGCATCTTACTTGCTTATGCCAATCATCATGATATAACTTTATACCAAATGGACATTAAAAGTGCTTTTCTCAATGGAGAAATTGAGGTGGGGGTGTATGTTAAACAACCTCCTAGCTTTGTTAATCCCAAGAAACCTAATCATGTCTACAAACTTCACAAACCTCTTTATGGTCTTAAACAAGCTCCTAGAGCATGATATAAATGCTTGACCAAGTTTGTTATTGTAAACGGCTTTGAAATTGGGAAATTTGATCCTACACTTTTTTACTAAAAAGGTTAACGGTGAATTATTTGTGTGCCAAATTTATTGGATGATATCATATTTGGTTATACTAACCCTCATTTTAGTGAAAAGTTTGGAAGGCTAATGTCGGAGAAGTTTGAGATGTCTATGATGAGTGAACTCAAGTTTTTTCTTGGTTTGCAAATCAAGCAAACTAAGGAAGGTACCTTTGTTTCTCAAAAAAAGTATACCAAGGATCTTTTCAAAAAGTTCAACATGCAAGAAAGCAAAGGCATGAAAACACCCATGCCTACTAGTGGACATCTTGACTTGACTAAGGATGGCAAACCGGTTGACCAAAAGTTTTACCGCTCTATGATTGGTTCATTGTTATATCTATGTGCCTCCCGTCCTGATATTATGCTAAGTGTGTGCATGTGTGCACGATATCAAGCGGCCCCTAAAGAATGTCATCTTAAGGCCATGAAAAGGATAGTGAGATACTTAATTCATACACCAAACTTTGGCATTTGGTATCCTAAGAGGTCATATTTTGATCTTGTTGGCTACTCTGACTCGGACTATGCCGGTGACAAGGTTGATAAAAAGTCCACTTCAGGTACTTGTCAATTTCTTGGTAGATCCCTTGTGTCTTGGTCCTCCAAGAAACAAAACTCGGTATCCTTATCTACTGCCGAAGCGGAATACATTGCTGCTGGATCATGTTGTGCCCAATTACTTTGGATGACCCAAACCCTTAAGGATTATGGGATACATGTGACACATGTTTCATTGCTTTGTGATAATGAAAGTGCCATTAAGATTGCTCACAATCCCGTGCAACATTCTCGAACTAAGCATATTGAAGTTTGTCATCATTTCATTTGAGATCATGTTGCTAAAGGTGACATCAATCTTAAGCATGTTCGCACCGATAAGCAATTGGCGGATATATTGACCAAACCGCTTGATGAGAAAGTATTTTGCCGTTTGAGAGGTGAATTGAATATCATTGATGCCTCAAACTTGGAGTAGAAACTCCATTTGGATACGTGCAAGGCATGAGCCTTTTATGACTAATCCTTGTTGTTTCTCTTACGATGATGATTGTATGTCTTGGATCTATACTTGTACGCTTGCATGTTATCTAACCCTTGTAAGTACTTGGATGAGCCCAAATCTATGAGATTGCAAGTCACTCACATTTTGAGCAATCTCAACATCACCAAGTTCCTATGATATGGTTGTTGAATACAAGGAAGCATGAACTCACTCAAAATATCCTTTGACAATTTTAATATATCAAATTTCATTTGGTATCAAGTTTCGTGATTGTCATTTTGGATACACAAGTGTTCTTCCTTGCAATTCTAACCCATGTAGGAAGATGAACTCAAACTACAAGTGGTGCTCCCAACTCTTGATGGACTACATCAACTTTGAGCATCCAACACAAGTTCAACTACATGATCAAGATCAACACCACAACCCAAGGTATGTTATTCCATCTTAGAAAAGCTTTACTCCAAGAAACGAGTCAAAGCAACTCAACAAGATGTGAATACATCAAAATGCTTAAACAAAAAATGGTAATCCCATTTTGAGCTTAAACAATGAGTATGACCTATGATCAAGTGATCTCACTTGACTCATAAGTCAATATACTCTAACATAGGTGACTTTGTCGCTGATGCTCTCTAGATGAAGTTCTCTAGTGTTCTTTTGCTTAGTTCTTTTCTCTTCCATTTTGCTTGATTTTCTTGTCTTTTTGTCTCGCTCTAAAAAAACTTCATCTAGATCTCTTTTCTTATTTCTATTTTTCATTGAATATTATGTGTTTAATTCATTGCAAATCCTTCAGTTAATTCCTTGCAAATCCTTGTGAGATATCATTTCCCAAGTGAGTTGAGATGACAAAATTTCCTCTGTGTTGAACTCGGACTCACGGAACCAAGCATGTCGGCTAGACCAAAATGCAAGGAATCCTTGTACCAAGTTCATCGGTCCAACCGATATGGACTTACTCGGTCTGACCGATATGCATCCTCTACGACTCTGCCAACATAGCATCACTGATGGAAACAGATCGACATCATCGATTTCACTGCTAAGAAAACATTTTGCCATTTTATTTTGCCCATTTTCTTCAGCTCCACTCAATGATTCTTATCCTCTACTAGCATCTTAAACAATATGCTGCTTTGAACTGTCTCTCTAGGACCACACCTATTTGGCTCATGATCTAGAAATGCCCTTCTTGGAAATTCATATCAAAGGGAGAGAGAGAGAACATTAAAGCTTATCAAATGAGCACATCTAAGCTCTTACATATGCTAGTAAAACAAAGAGGAGAGAAGTCACATGTCTTTTAGAGGGGAAAGACATGTCAATTTGTTTGATCCTAGCTATTGCTATCTGAAAATTCTTGTTGCTCTGATTTTAGTTGATATTACCTTTTCTCGCTCTGATTTTCTCCCACCTTACCTTCTCCCATCATCCAATATCAAATTCAGGAGGAGAAAGAGACCATGTCGAAGGGGAGAAAAATCTTTGAAATTCATTGCATATCTTTAAATCTTTGGGGACATGTCTATATCTAAAGGAAGTACTAAGTACTCACCTATTACATGTCATCCCAGTCCTGGTACTGTTGTGGTTTCCTGAAATTGCTTTACTTAAGAGTATTCTTGTGTTATCTAACCATGTTTTCTCAAGTCCACTTCTTCCAAAGCCAGCTCAAGACCACAAGGTAAGTATATGCACCACACTCATGTGCATGATGATCTCTTGCTGATGTACATATTGTTTGCAAGAAGGATTCATAAGCATGGATGTACTCTCCTTAATCACATAACTTGCTCTGATGCATATAGCCAAGATACATGCAACTCTTTGCTTGCTCTGTCATAATTATGCATTCACATGTTCTTATATTCTATCTTCCCATGATTGCATATATGTAGGGGGAGCCTATGCATGTTACATGTCTTTCTGAAGCTTTACCTATTGTTCTTTATATCTTTTATCTAAAGCTTTGATGTATGTTGTCATCAATTACCAAAAAGTGGGAGATTGAAAGCACAAGTGCTCCTTGGGTGATTTTGGTAATTAATGTCAACATATCTCTCTTGTTGGACTAATACTTCTATCTAGTATATTTCAGACAAGTTCAACAATGGCATGGAAAGGAAAAGAGGATGTGGAACCCCTTCAAGGTGTCAAGGACATGCATTGGCTAAAGCTCAAGACTCTTCATTTATATTTTAGTGATCCAAGATCACATTGAGTCCATAGGAAAGCCAATACTATTAAAGGGGGATGAGGTGTTGCATAATGGTCTACTTGCTCAAAATGCTTAGTGATATTGCTCCAAAGCCCTCAACCACTTTCTCATTCCAAATATGTCCAAAACCCAAAGTCAAACTCAACCCCATCGAAACATTCTATCAGGAGCCATCGAGTTCATTTGACATAGCCACTGCCAGAAACCCTAACACCTCGGTCACACAGATACGGATCTCGGTCTCCCCGAGATGGCCCTGCAAACTCTTTGTTTTCCTTTTGTAACATTTCGATCTCACCGAAATGAGCGATTGGTCACACCGAGTTTGCTTGACCAACTCTCTGTTTGCTCTTTGCTGAAATTGGTCTCACCGAGTTCATGCAATTGGCTTCACCGAGATGAGGTTTTGCACTAGCCCTAGCACATCGGTCCCACCGAGTTGTTCTAATCGGTCCCACCGAGATTCCTAACGTTCACATTTTGAACTGAATCAGTCTCACCGAGTTCTTCTATTCGGTCTGACCGAGTGGGGTCAAATGTGTGTAACGGTTGGATTTTGTGTGGAGGCTATATATACCCCTCCACCCCCTTCTCCATATGTGAGAGAGCCATCAGAACGTGCCTACACTTCCAGCTTACATTTGCTGAGAGAGAACCACCTACTCATGTGTTGAGATCAAGATATTCCAATCCAACCACAAGAATCTTGATTTCTACCCTTCCCCAAGTTGCTTTCCACTCAAATCATCTTTCCACCATATCCAAATATGTGAGAGAGAGTTGAGTGTTGGGGAGACTATCATTTGAAGCACAAGAGCAAGGAGTTCATCATTAACACACCATCTATTACCTTTTGGAGAGTGGTGTCTCCTGGATTGGTTTGTGTCGCTTGGGAGCCTCCGACAAGATTGTGGAGTTGAACCAAGAAGTTTGTAAGGGCAAGGAGATCTCCTACTTCGTGAAGATCTACCTGAGTGAGGCAAGTCCTTCATGGGCGATGGCCATGGTGGGATAGACAAGTTTGCTTCTTCGTGGACCCTTCGTGGGTGGAGCCCTCCATGGACTTGCGCAACCGTTACCCGTCGTGGGTTGAAGTATCCATCAACGTGGATGTACGATAGCACAACCTATTGGAACCACGCCAAAAATCCTTGTGTCTTGAATTGAGTTTGCACATTCCAATCCCATCCCTTTACTTTCTTGCAATTAGCAATGCTTTACTCTTTCCGCTACTCATACTCTTGCCATGCTTGCATGAAATGTATTGTTAATATACTTAAAATTGTGCTAAAACTCCACCTCAATGTGAAGAACTTAAAAATGCTACTTTTACTAGTTGAGAGTCTAATCACCCCCCCCCCCCCCCCCCCCCCCGTCTAGACCTCTCTTCTCGTTCCTTTCACCCATGCATTGGTAACTAAGCAGGTACCGGTCAACTGCATTGACCCGACGACAGTGCTCCGTTTGGGATTTTGTGAGAATGGGCCGAGTGGTGGAGCAAAAAAGTGAGGAAAATTTGATGTTATGGGCAAAACTGAGCACAACTACGGAATGAGGGGCACAGAAATAGAACTTCCAAACTTTTTAGGCAACTAAACCACCTGAAACTGCACCGCGTGCATCGCCTCCCGGCACTTTGCCGCTGTCGCGCGGCTCCGACTTCATGCCCGACGCCCAGTTGCGCCATGCAGCCGCACCATCTCTCCACGCCGCCGCCATGTCGGGCCACTACCCCGCACTGTATATCACCGGCCACCATCGGACATGTCACTGACTTGTTGGCCCCAGGCATTAGTTTGGGTTTCTCTAAGGAAGAAATATTTTAGGCAGAAAAGTTTACGGGAACTGAAAAAAGTTGCTCTCGAAAAACTTCCCCTAAATTTTACATTAGTCATATAAAACTAGTTTTACAGGAGGTTTTTTAAGGGAGCTATTGGAGTTGCTCTAAGATGCACTAGACCATGACGGCGTGCATTGTCGCGCCCGTCCATTTTGGCAGTAGAGTGATTGGAATTTTGTGCATACATATGAAGGCATAATACATAAAGAAAACAATTGTGCCCAAAAGTTAAATTGAAAATATTCAAACAACTGAAAGCAACAATCTCGGAAATGTTTAGGCAAGTACAACCTTGAAATGTTTATGCAAGTACAACCATAAGGTGGTAGTTAAACTGACACAAGATGATATCTACTAAGAGGCCAACTGGTCGACCATATTCTTCAATGGTTCATAAAGCTACAACGCCAAGGTCGGTAGCATCATTTGCAACATCCCATATGAGAGAACAGAAACAAAGATTGTTGTGAGATCTAAGACCTAGTGGCTATAGTTATTGGTTCACATGCATATTAGTATGTCACAAGAAAAAACATAGTAACCAACCAGCATAATGAAAATTGTTCTGCTAGGAGTGCAAAATTGGAGTCTCTCTATCTTGCCTAAGTTCCTGCATTTAAGACCTCATCTATGGGAATGTCATGAACGATAACAATTCCTGCTCCCATCAACACCGCCTCATAACAAATGGGAGGAACAACAAATGCAAGGTTTGGAGCAAAACATCTGAAGATAATTCTATTCAAGGACGGTCAATTAACGTATCACCTGAGTAAGAAGTACAAAAAGAAATATTGTGCTCGGGAGTTTACAGAACATGTAACAAGGAAAAAATGAGCTTACATCTAATTGAACTGATTTGTATTCCAATGAGGAATGTGAGCACATTGTAACATGTCCAGTGTTGCTTGCTTCCCTGCCAACAAAATAATCTGCAATAATAACAACAATTCAGCAAGTACTTGGCGGTGTTATCACTAAAGAAGTGATTACACACATTGAATTTAAAATTATAGATACATACATAATGAATGTGGAGAAGATTCCATGTGATATTACAGTCCATGTCAGCTATTTATCTTGACACAAACAAGCATCATAACACAATTGGAAATAGCATTCTTTGGTATTCCCATCGGCATTATATCATAGGTCAAATCAAATTTGCCACTGACCTAAAAGACGTTTAGGACAACACGCTGAGGTTGATCGGACGGCCATGAACGGCGCAATTATGCGATCAGACAGCCTGGGAGGATGAAGGCGTGAGAGGGCACCATCACCTGAAGATGACTCACAGTGATATGTAGTTACATGAGATACGAAAACATCTTGAACAAAGTCAGACAAAAAGTAGTTGCAAGCAATGAAGTACTACTTGTTCTTCCTTGTCGTGGCTTCATGAGCCTCACTGTTCAGAAGCATAATTTCTTTCACCTAGTACAAGATAACATACCTAGCCAACATGTCTGGTCTTAAAAATGGAGATTATTAACCAAATATATTAGTGAAGTACACTAATCGGAGATCAAATAGCAAGAAAACATAATGACTAATTCAGCTTCAGATTGAACATATGCAAAGGAGCTACTACCATACAAATTGCTATCACGTACCTTGAATAAACAGAGGCTTTAATCTTTCTCGGGTATGCGACTTAGTTCAACCTATTAATTCAGTAGTACGTGTAGATAGCAATCCAATTGCAGGAAGATGAATATTATGTGGAGAACCTCATAATAGTATTTCTTAACCTATCTTCCATAGATGCAACAAAATAACAGTGACAAGACAACAAGCAGATGGAGAAATCTTAGCAATCTTCCATTGCAGGGAGATGTAAAATATCTTCCATAATATTCCAGTGAGACGAATATGTGGGCTATCTTCTTTATCTTTGATAAACTCAAATGCAACAATTTGCGACAATTGTGTGTGGAAGTGGAGCGCACAGGCGGCGGCGGCGATGTGGGATTGGACACGCCACCAAGATAAAGAAGGAGCACAAGGGCTGCTGCGTGGCTGATCTGCGATGGTTAGGGTCGAAGAGAGAGAGGCCGTGTGGCGCTGCAGATCTCACCTGGAAAGGAGTGGGGGTGGGGTGATGCTTCACCGCCACCAGCGCTGGAGCGCTGTTAGGGCTGGGAGAGAGAGAGAGAGAGAGAGAGAGAGAGAGAGAGAGAGAGAGAGAGAGAGAGAGAGAGAGAGAGAGAGAGTGAGAGAGAGAGAGTGGCGGTGCGGAAGAGTCGAAATGAAAGGGGAGGAGGGCGTCGAGCGAAGGGAGACCGGTGTCTCACACGTTCCAGTGAGATGCAACCAATGTGAGGCGACTTGAGGTTGAGGGTAGGCTATGCAGTGGTAGAGGTCGCGGTTACGACTGGGCTGTTGGTCTCTGGTGGCGAGGCATCTATGATCGTGATCGCGTCAGCGGGTACACAAGTTGCGTCGTCCAATTTCTGCGTCCGAGCGAGGTTATCCTGTGCTCGGGCGCGTGGGTGGCACCTTATCCTACACTCTAGGCGGTTGCCACAATTGGTCGGAGATTCTTGACCTTAGGAGGCAACAACAAATATGATTCCTGGAAATGCTAATGGCCTGAGAGGGCAGGAAAAGTGCTCAGTTATAATGTATCTAAATAACAACGGACTACCACCGCCAACTACTACTACTAGTTAAGTGGTGGATAATTTGAAAAACAAAGTATATCATTTCCTTGGGACTCCCCTGGAATCGACAAGATCACACTATCCTCTATGAGCATCACATAACCCTAAGATTATGCCGCCATCCAAACCTTAAGTTATTGCCTGCTACCTCCCAATGCTCCCTTTCCCTCGCTGATGCGAGAAACTAGTGTCGGGCTTATCAATAAAAGGTGGAGGCGGGAGGTCTTTGCTCTAGTAGCCTTTGACAATGAGATGCAACCAATGTGAGGCGACTTGAGGTTGAGGGTAGGCTATGCAGCGGTAGAGGTCGCGGTTACGACTGGGCTGTTGGTCTCTGGTGGCGAGGCATCTATGCTCGTGATCGCGTCAGCGGGTACACGAGTTGTTGTCCAATTTCTACATCCGAGCGAGACTATCCTGTGCTCTGGCGCGTGGGTGGCACCTTATCCTGCACTCTAGGCGGTTGCCACAATTGGTCGGAGAGTCTTTAACCTTAGGCGGCAACAACAAATATGCTAGCCAAGCGATTATGCAGCTACATGCGAGGATGGGTGAAGAGGATGGCCTAGGGTTGTGAAAGCAACCTGAATTGGGATTTTGGCAGTTCTGGTGGCTTTCCTCCCTCAAGCAAAATGATAATGCGGGGACGTCAAAGCTTTCCAAATTGCTATTTTTGTGGTCCGGGGACCTTCCTCCCTCGTTAACCTTCGCCATAATGACCTTAACCGCCCAGAGTCTTTGGTGGCGACCTACTCTTGTCGTCGCTTGCATGCCTACTTGTCTGGGCATGATCTTCACTTATGTGACATCTCACGTCAAGATGTGCTATGCTAGTAGTTTTGGGGTTCACGAAAAGTGGTGCCAACAACACAATAACATTAATTTGGTAGTGTTGTCCAACTAGTTGGTCTCGAGCTATGTGGTGAAAACTATAGGTTTGATCCTAGTTGGTTACGTGAAAATGGCGGTATTTTGGGTCATTACCTCAGTGAGGGCATTGCTCAGACTTGATTTTCACGTGAAAATCCAAGATCTGGCATTTGGTGGTTCGATGCAACGCTGACGATGTTCGAGCGTCGTTTCCTTCCGGAGGTGTTGCCTCTAGAGAAACCTTTCTTAGTGCCCTTGTGATGTCACAAAATGTTTGGTGCCGATGTTTGTCGCCATAGTTTGTTGTTTTTCATCACTGGAGTTTTTTCTTCTTATTATTCTTCCTTATTTAGACATAGTTGTGGCATTATATGACTTAACTTTTTACTGGCGTGATTCTTTGTATAGTCATGCAAATGCCCAATGTATGTTCATGGTGTTTGTTTTTCATTGATGCATCATATCGATTTAGAATAATTATGAAGTTAATTACACGGCAATAGAATCCTGTTAGAGTTGTGTCGAATATAGTGTACAAGGTAGGTTACAGTTGGACTTGTAGTTGTATTGTGTTTATATGGGATGTGGAGTCGTTTCCTAGTAGGACACTTATATCCTAGGCCTCTCATATATAGAGGGGGTAGACAAAAGATGTAACCTGTGCCAACATAATAGCACCGGAACGCAGGGGAAGCCGGCGGCATGTGCCGGTGTCCAGGGCGACCGGGTGCGGTATTGTAGCGGTGTCATGGGGAGGAGAGCCCATAGTCAAGCCCCGGAGATGTAGCCATTTCGGTGAACCTCGTTAACAAATCTCGGTGTCGTGCTCGTGTGATTGCTTGGTCCTCGGATGATCGATGGAATGCCTCGAATTTATTCTAACAAGTGGTATCATGAGTTAGGTTGTTTGAAGGCTGTGAACTGTTGATCTAGAGAAAGTATCGAGTTTGAGATGCAGCCGTGGCTACGGTGTGGTTCTCGGCGAGATCGGGAAAAGCAATTGGTGGTGGCGGCGGCAGGTGAGACGTGCGGCAATCGTGGATCGATCGGGCGAGCATCGCTTGCATCCTCGAGCTAGAGCGGCGACGGCGTAACGTGCGGCAAGAGGAGACTTGCGGTCGGACGGACAAACACGGACGCGGCTAGGCGACCGCGCAAGGCACGCAGCGGCAGATGGCTGCGTGGTCTGGTCTGCCTGTGTGTGTTGGCGGGCTGGCCCAGGTGGGGCTGCCCGATCCGGCAACGGGGTCCGGGACGAGGCCCAGGCACGTACGCCTGGCTGGCTGCTCAGTAGCGAGCTACGTACCAGATTTGTTTGATGACTAAAAGAGGACCGTGTCCTCACGTGACACATACGCAGGCAAATCAACTGGTGAACTAGAAAATCACAAGGGATAGTCCATTGGAAGGCAAGGGCAGAAAGGCAAAGCTTAGCGTCAGGAGTTGAGCCAAGGGAGCAGATCACGTTTGGTGGATTGCTACTAGTGCATGGAGGCGAGACCATGCTGGATTTTTGCTCATGTACTTTGGCGTTGCAGGGGTAGCTCAGGTATTTTTTCATACAGTCGGTCATACGAAGAACCATGGCGCCAATGGATGCTAGGTTTGAGGTGGAGAAGTTCACGAAACTGAAAACCTTGGGTTATGACAGACAAGGATGAAAATTTTGTTGGCACAACAATGATGCTTGAAGGCATTGCGGGAAGTCATGCCAGCTAAGATGAAATTATCATGTGATGGATGGAAATTAGCGGAAGACGATTTGGGAGCCTCGAGCGTGTCATACAGTCGAACGAGTTCGGCTGGGTCAGACTAGATAGTCTGATGGATCGACGCGAGTCGGTTGGTACAGAAGACGGTGCTGGGATCAGCGACGACAACATAGGAGCGTGATGCTGATGGTGACCGACTTCTGGGCGTGGAAACACGTGGTGCAGGCCCGAGGGCTTGTGTGGCTTCGACAAGACTATGGCGCGGGATTGATTCAAGGTGGTGTATACACGGAACTTGAAGTCGGTGAGGCGCATGGGTGGATTGATCATCTACCATGGAGTCATGTTGAAGGTGGAGCTGGATTGAGGGGCTACGACGTAAGTCGACAGAGAGTCGAAGCTTATTCAGCGGGAAAAAAGCGAGGGACACGTAGTTTGGACTGGAGCCCAGTGGTCTGATGGAAGCGTGAAACTCGTCATCGGTCGGTGATGATCGGTGGTACTCTGCAGTGGGGGTTGAGTGGTGTGGTTTCGCAACCCTTGAGACTCGACCGAGATAGCGGAGGCTCGACGCGATAGTAGCGGCGAGGCGTGCAGTATGCACGGGACATGGAGATGGGTCAAGGCTCTGGTGGTCATACATGTGGTGAGACAACTGCGAATTTGACTCGGAATGACTACAAGCAACGGTGAAATTCCTTCAAGTTTCAGACGGGCGGTCAAGAAAGAAGCGATGATGTTGAGTTCAGGTAACTCTTATGTGTGACACCCAATATGTGAGTTGTTCACTTTCACGCAGATCAGTGATCGGTGTGTGATGTCATTGAACGGATACTCTGGAAGTTGGGAGCACAAACTAGAGTAACAAGAAACTTAATTTTGCTCGAATGTTGACTCTGGTCAAGAAAAGAAGGGACTACAACTTGCAGGTGGAGTCACATGGAGTCTTTGGAGCAGCAGCGGTGCTCATGGGATAAGCTCAAGTCCAATGTACATGGAAGTTTGATGCATTGATGAATTCAAGGTGGTGGAGAATATTCGCCAAGATGGAGTTTGTTAGAGTTGTGTCGAATATAGTGTACAAGGTAGGTTACAGTTGGACTTGTAGTTGTATTTTGTTTATATGGGATGTGGAGTCGTTTCCTAGTAGGACACTTATATCCTAGGCCTCTCATATATAGAGGGGGTAGACAAAAGATGTAACCTATGCCAACATAATAGCACCGGAACGCAGGGGAAACCGGCGGCATGTGCCGGTGTCCAGGGCGACCGGGTGCGGTATTGTAGCGGTGTCATGGGGAGGAGAGCCCATAGTCAAGCCCCGGAGATGTAGCCATTTCGGTGAACCTCGTTAACAAATCTCGGTGTCGTGCTCGTGTGATTGCTTGGTCCTCGGATGATCGATGGAATGCCTCGAATTTATTCTAACAAATCCCATGGATGCGATAGTGCGTTTTGGAGTCCGATCTTCACACAGCTCTTTATTATTTTTAGCCAGAAACCTGATTTTATACACCTAAAAAATATGAAAAAATGTGTACATGTACATATAAATGTGTAGCATGTGCGTATAAATGAGACTTTTCAGCACCCTCGTTTTTTTTTGATAAGTTTCATATATGGTGTACACAAGAAAGAAAAATGCAGTACAAAAATGTAGCTTCCTTTTATTGTTTTTGGGCCAGAATTGTGTCCTTTTTGCACAGGCTACAAATCATTATATCTTTCTTATAAAAGTTTGCAAACATGTAAAGATAGCATTATTCATAAAGAATGTGTAAATATAACATTTTCGATATTTCAAAATACCGTGCTCCCAACACCGCTCTCCCATGGACGCTGGCCTCCTCACGAGTGTTCTAGTGCACATGACACTAATCATGGAAAAAAGATGAGATGATAGGTCATGCAGGCGCAGGGCACTTTTATTGCGAGAAGCAGGCAAGCAGCTCCTTGCCCGATGGATTATAACCTGCACCGAGATACATCAAGGGTAATAAGCGGTCATCTTCAATTTGATGCATGCGTTTCGTCATCAATGGAGAGATACATACTGCAGCTTGTACCGCAGCAACATCATGCATGTAGACGGCACTTGACTGGTGCACAGGGTGGCAGTACAACCCAAATTCACTGCTCCATTTGCTGCACTGTCTACCTGTCCTAACTCGCTCCTGAAACAAAGCTTGTGTGTTTGCGTGCACACGGATCAATCATCTCCTGCTAGGTTTGTGAGACCGCGAGTTATTCATCTGTCTTGAGGACCGAGAATGGAGTAGGCAGGGAAGAATCATTTCTATGGGTTTCTGTGTGTGATGGGACGCATCACTACTTCACTAGTCAATGAACTTTTGGGAGGTGAGTATTTTGGTCACTCTTCTCTCAAGATGCGATGACTTGGTTACTTTGCCCTGTTTTATGAGCAAATCAGTCACCCACCGGTTCCAGCCTATTATTTGGCAATGCAACTCTCAATTAGATTGGATGCATACACGCACATATATATGTACATGATGTAGTCCACGGCCTCGACTATACAAGAAAATAGGAGGCGGGGCTAGGTAGGAAATGATCATATTCATACATGCGATATATTGCCTATACATATATACAATCCCCCTCCCCCCCCCCCCCCCCCCCCCCCCCCGCCGCAGTCGATACGGCATCGGTGACGCATAGACTGGACCGAAACTCCTCAAAGGTAGGCGTCGGTCACCCCTTGGTCATGACATCGACGAAGTGCTGAGCAATGGAAACATGCAAGACCAGAACGTGCCCGAAGGCCACCTACTCACGCACGAAGTGAATGTCGAGCTCTATATGCTTCGTGCGACGATGATGAACGGGGTTGGCGGAGAGGTAGACGACGGAGACGTTGTCACAGTAGACAACAGTAGCTTTGGCCACACCAAGGTGAACTCCTGAAGAAGCTGTCGTAACCAGGAACACTCGGCAACGGCGTTAGCCATAGCTCGGTACTCAGCCTCGACACTCGATCTGGACACCATGGGTTGCCGTTTAGACGACCACGATATGAGAGAGGGCCCGAGGTAGACACAGTAGCCGGAGGTGAAGCGACGAGTGTCGGGCAGCCGGCCCAATCAGCATCCGAGTAGGCCACCAAGTCGGTGGAAGAGGACGTTGTCAACGTGAGACCCAGAGCCATGGTGTCGCGGATGTAACGAAGGATCTGCTTCACCAGGTTCCAGTGTGAGTCACGTGGAGCGTGCATGTGCAGGCACACCTGCTGGACGGCGTACTGCAAGTCTAGTCGGGTGAGCGTCAAGTACTGAAGAGCACCAACAATGGACCTATAGAAGGCAGCGTCCTGCGCTGGAGTGCCATCAAGAGCGGAGACCTTAGCCTTCGTGTCGATAGGCGTAGGTACGGGCTTGCAGTTAAGCATGCCAGCTCGCTCGAGTAACTCATGGGCGTACTGCTGCTGATGAAGAAAGAATCCATCGGCACGTCGCACCACCTCGATCCCGAGGAAGTGTGCAAAGGACCAAGGTCCTTCATGGCAAACTCGGTGCCAAGACGAGCTGTGAGCTAGCGAATAAGCTCGGCCGAAGAGGCTATCAGGATGATGTCGTCGACATAGAGCAGCAGATAAGCAGTCCCATTATCGTGATGATACACAATCGGGGAGGCATCAGAGTGAGTAGCTCGGAACCCAAGCTACTAAAGGAATGTGGAAATATGCTAGCACTACGCACGAGGAGCCTGCTTGAGCCCGTAGAGAGAGCGCGAGAGCAGGCATACGTGATCGGGCTGAGTCGCATTGACGAAGCCTATGGGCTGCTGACAGTAGAGCTGTTCGGCAAGGTGGCCATGAAGAAAAGCATTGGAGACATCCATCTGATGGACGGGCCAAGCACGAGAGACCGCCAGCTACAGAACAGTGTGGATGGTGCCCAGTTTAACAACCGGGGCAAAAGTGCCGATAAAGTCCACACCGGCATATTGGCGGAAACTGCGGACCACCCAGCGAGCCTTGTACCGCTCAGGAGTCCCGTCATGTCGAGTCTTATGGCAAAAGATCCACTTGCCGCTGATCACATTATCGTGTGGGGGCTGAGGAACCAACTGTCAGGTGCGGTTGCGCTGAAGAGCATCGAACTCCTCTTGCATCGCAGCGAGCCAATGAGGATCATGGAGAACTGCTTGAGCTGACGATAGGAGGGGTGACAACGCTGAGGTGGATGCTGCAAGGAGGTACTCATCGGCAGAGTACCGCTGACTCGGGCGGTGAACGCCGGTCCGAGCGCGAGTTAGCATGCATCGAGCCAGCGAGTCCGGGGGGCACGGGCGAAGATGGTGGTGAAGAGCCCGTTGCAGCCGAACCTGCAGAGGACGCCGAAGAGGCCGGCGCGGGCGACCCTGCGGAGATCGCCGGAGAGGCCCTCACAGCCGACCCTGCGAACGGTGATGCGGAGGCCGTTGCGGCCGACTCCGCAGATGCAGAGGCAGCCGCCGAAGTAGTCGGTGAAGAGGGCGTTGAGGACGCCGCCGCATTGGCCGAAGCGGCTGGACTAGGCGCCGAGCCCTCTACCGTGGTAACCGTACGGGTCGATGAAGGGGTTGCCGTGGCCAAGGCATCCATAGAGCGTGGCAGTGGGCCAAAGCCCAGAGACGGCCCAAGGTGGGCTCGCGGGCGCGCACCAAGAGAAATTGACGATGAGCCGCCGGGAGCCCGCTGTGAAGGTGCCGATGAGACGGGCGGTGGCACCTGCTGAAACGGAAAAGCCATTTCATCAAATTATACGTGCCGAGAAGTGAAACCACGGTGTGAGACGGGGTTGTAGCAGCGGTAGCCCTTGGTGTTAGGAGGGTAGCCCAAAAAGATGCACGCAAGGGAGCGAGGAGCAAGTTTATGAGGGGTGATGGAGGTGATGCTAGGGTAGCAAAGACACCCGAAAATGCGAAGGTCACTATAAGATGGTGGGCTCCTAAAAAGCAAGTGATGCGGCGCAAAGTTTCCGCGAACACGGCATGGTCGTATGTTAATGAGAAGTGATGCGGTGGCGAGGGTGTCAGGCCAGAAACGGAGTGGCACATTAGCATGGAATAATAGTGTGTGAACGTAGTCGTTAAGAGTGCATAAAACCCATTCTGCTCGCCCATTTTGTTGTGAGGTGTAGGGGCAAGTGAGACAAAAGATCGTTCCATGTGTGTCGAGGAGATGCGAACCGCAGGATTATCAAACTCCTTCCCATTGACGGTTTGAAGAGCATGAATGGAGCGACCAAACTACATGGTGACATACGAGTAAAAGGCGGTGAGGATGGATATGACATTGGATTTTTCGCCGCAATGGGAAGGTCCACACATAGTGCGAAAAATCATCAAGAACGACAAGATAATAAAGATATCCGGTATTGCTCGCAACTAGAGAAGTCCACGCATCACTATGAAGTAGTTCAAATGGATACAGTGCAACCGAGGAGGATGCGCTAAAGGGAAGACGAGTACGTTTGCCTAGACGACACACATGACAAGTATGACCATCGGTCTTATTACAAGTGAAAGAAAAACTCCGAAGAACATGACAAAGGGTGGCGTGGTTGGGATGTCCGAAGCGAGCGTGCCAGAGGTCCACACCAACAGAAAGGGCGACTGAAAAGGTGTTGGTGGAGGCAAGTGGGTGGACCGGGTAGAGCTCGTCGGGGCTATCACATCGGTGGAGCACCATCCGGGTACGGGCGTCCTTGACAGAAAAACCACACATGTCCAACTCAACAGTGACAAGATTTTCACGAGTAAAAGAATGAACGAAAACTAGATTTTTAATAAGGTCGGGAGACACAAGTATGTTAGATAACAACAAAGGCGTGGATGTAGATGGAAAAGAAGCATGGCCTATGTGTGTAATGGGAAGTGATGATCCATCACCGACGGTAATATGAGTGGAAGTAGTGATGGGATAGGAGGTGTGGAGAGTACCGGATGGGCAGCCATATGAGCGGTGGCACCGGTGTCCATATACCAATCGTCGCCACCCGTGTAGTTGGCCGGAGATAGAGCAGAGTGGAGGGCCGTGAGCAGCGCCGGTTGTAGCTGGGGGAGTGGGGGCGTCGGGGTGTTGAAGTAGCCGGCGCCATGCTGCTGTCTGGTGGGCTGCGGCGCAACATAGGGGGCCTGCGGCAGCGCGACGTAGGGCACCGGCGAGAGCGTGGCATAGGGCGCAGGGGGTGCTGCGTATGGTGCCTGCTGTGGCCCGACGATCAGTGCCTGGTGTGAGGTCGGGCGCGGGCCTAGGATTCCGGTGGTCGGGGGATGCTGGATGGGCATGCTGTAGGCATGCACCAAATCCGTCCACAGGTTCTGGGCAGCGGCCCAGGGTGCCGTGGCCTGCTACTGACGAGGCGGGCCGCCTTTGCCGTTGGCCTTGCGACCGTGACGCCCACCACGACGGCTATCAGAGGATGCCGGTTGGGGCAGCGGCACCTGGAAGAAACCCGCAGGCGGCGGGTACTAGGCGTAGGAGGCCGCCAGCATGGGGAACCGCGGCACGGGAGGTGCCAGCGAGGACGGTAGCGGCGGGCCGCCTCGGGAAGTCCCGACAGTGAGGGCGGTATGGGTGGCCCTGGTTTTTGCCATCTTCATGCGACACTCCTCCAACCGCAAGTATGCCACGACCTTGGGAAAGGTTGGCTCTAGGATCAAGGTGAGGTTCGCAGTGGCGTTACCGAACTCCTCATTGAGATCAGTGGTGAGGGTGCTGAGGAGGAGCTCGTCGGAGATGGTTTCACCAAGATCACGGAGCTCATCTGCAAGTTTCTTAATATGCATGCAAAAATCATCGATGGATGAGTCAAGTTGGTGAGACCCAAAAAATTCTTGCTGAAGAAAAACCCGACGCTGAAGTTGGTTGTCGGTGAAGAGCCCGTTGAGTGTGGTACAAATGGCAAGGGCATCATCCCTGTCGGTGACCACCGTGTGAAAAAGATCCTTGGAGATGGTGAGGTAGAACCAACAAATGAGCATGGCCTCGATGGTCGTCCACTCTTCATCGCCAAGCATGAGACTAGAGTCGGTGGAGCCATCGATGTGATCATGGACATGATACTCACAGAACACTAAGGAGAAGTAGGTTTTCCAGGCGTAATAGGTGGAGGTGGAGTGGTCGAGGCACACGGGAACATGGCGATGGATGTTGAGATCATGGATAAGGATGGGATCGGGACCGGCAAAAGGGTTGGTGGCACCAGAGGCGGATGAACTGGGTGAGGCGATGGTGGCAAGGAGGTGCGGCTAGGGGTGTGGGAGCGGTGGGAGGGAAGGGAAGAAGGGAGAAGGGCTGCAACGGCTTGGGAGGAGAAGTAGCGGTAGAGGAGGTGTGCGGCGGCGGTGATCTAGGGGCGGCGGCGACAGCAGTGGTGCGGCGGCAACGGCCTAGGGCGCCGTGGTGGCAGGAGCGGAAGGTTTTAGGTAGAGGATCGTGGTATGCAAACTGATACCATATTGTTTGGCAATGCAACTCTTAATTCAATTGGGTGCATACACGCACGTATATATGTATAGGATGTAGCCCATGGCCTCGACTATACAAGGAAACAGGAGGCGGGGCTAGGTAGGAAATGATCCTATCCATACATGCGATATATTGCCTATACATATATTCAACACAACCGTTAGAGTATCTACAACCGGACCTCTCAAACCCGCCTCATACGCTCGGGCGAGCCGCTCGGTCACTGACCAGTCACGTTTTTTCGACCCAGACGAACACCTCAAGCGAGCCTCAAACGCCTGGGCTAACCGGCACCGCCCAATCCAGCCCAAATATGGGGCGGATATGGGGGTGCCCGGGCACGCCCGCCACGTCAGATCCGGCCCATGCTGGCCCACCCAACCCACTTATATTCGTCTCCATTCTCTCGCCGGAGCAAACCCTAGCTACTTCACTCCACTCCCTTCCCTCCCCTCCGCCACCTGAACTTGTCTTCGGCGCCGTCTCCGGCACGGTGGGCAATGGATTGGACTTCGACCAGTCCGGATCCGTTGACTGGGGTGTCATCCTATGTGGGTTTGAGGAGGCAATGGCAGTCCACATTGCACTCCGCTGCTCCTGGGAGGACAACGCCCGACCGACGGATGAATCCGTCCGCCGCGACGCCATAGCGTCAGCTTACTGGGTGCTCGGGTCCTCTGGTGCTGGATCCTTACGGTCCTGGCAGCCGGAACACCTCTCCTTCCCCATCACCGGTCAGGCAGACTATGAGTCCCACCGGGAACGGGCGGCCTGCCATGGAAAGGAGAGGATAAGGGCCATCGAGACCCGTATCGCGGCAGAAATGCTGGCGGAGGAGGCGGCTGATGCGGCGGCCTAGGCAATTGCAGAGGAGGAAGCCATCCACGCCCGCATTATGATGAAACGGCAGTGAAGGAACACGCACGCCGTCACCAGAGAGCAGAATCGGGCGGTCTGTGCCATGGTTGGACTGCCATCGAAGGAGGATGAGGACATCGACGGCGAGGACAACTCTGGATACAAGTAGATCCGGCTCGATCTATACTACATCTTTAGTCCGTACTTCCGCGAGAAGAACGACAAGGGCGCTAGGAAGGGCAAGGGCTTTCGTGGATGAACTCCACCATAGCCATTAGCCAAACATGCCAAATTTTGGTAGTCCGATGGCATGTTTAGTGTAGTGTGATGGAGTAGCCGGACTGTTCGTGTGCGTCGACGTAGTTGCATCAGTTTGTATGGATTTGAGATATGGTAACTGAGGTGGCCGAATGTGGATTGCATTTTTGAGGAGTGCCCAGTCAGTGCTCTCGGACGCGCCCGGGCGCGTCTGCGGGTGTTTGAGGGTCCGGATTTGCCAAGTCCGTCTGTAGATGCTCTTATCAACACCGATGTGGCATGTTGGCTCAACTTGAGTCCACATCGGCGCCGCTCAGGGGAGTTTTGGTTTGCAACACCATGAGGATTCCAAAATTGAGTACCCAAGTTCTAAGAACATCTCTAGCATACCCTTTATCGCGCAGACCTTTAAAGTGAGTATAAGGGCCGCGGAAAATGTGTTTTGAGGGTTGGCGCGGGCAGTGGACGAACAGACTCCACAATGCCGAATGGTAAAACATACAGCTGGCGCCAGCCCTCAAACCGAAAAAAAAAAATTAGACAATTTGACCGCAGTACCGATAAATGACTACAAATTGAAACAATAAAACATAGTTTGCACGGAAAACAAACATAGTTTTCATCCATGACCCAAAAGAACGCCGCCAAAGCCACCACAACCTCCATGACCATCATCATCATCACTCTCCACCACCACCATAGAAGCCACCACCGGCACCGAAGCCACCACCCGTCGCCGCTTGCTTCCTTCTCTCCAAGATCTCCCTCCTTGCAATATCATGCCATTCTTTGGTGATGTTGTCTATGTCATTGCGGTTCATCATCAAGATCTTGTTCTCCTCTTGAAGAAGCTTGGCCAAGGCCTTGTTCTCCTCGGCAAGGTCTCCTCTCTCCTGAATGGCGGCCTTGCGCAACCCATCTTCCTTGAGTAATTTCCACTTTTCTTGATTCTCTTGCGCCTTCTTGTCGTCCAACTCCTTCTTTACCTCCAATTTCTTGTCCACCATCAACTCATTTGATTGCAGCATGGCATCTATCTTGTCCCGCAAGCTTGACCTCCACTTCCCTCTTGATCTTGTCTTTGGCCTTCTTGTTTTCATCGGGCTTGTTCTTGTTTCTTGGGCCATCATCATCTTCATCATCATCATCATCCATCTTGGTGAGTGAACCTCTCTTTGGTGGGGATTCGTTTTCAATCAACTTCCACTTCTCTCTATTTTGAAGCAATTTCCAACAATACTCCAGTGTAAATGACTTGCCATTGGAAGCTTTCATGTCATTGTACCCTTCTTGCACAATTTTGTCCGACAAAATGAAAACATTGTCAAAGTATGTCACATGCAAGCACTCCAACGGCTACAAATCATTTGCATTACTTGGGACGTGAAAACAAACTCTAATCGGCTTCAACGGTACCACTTGGAGGTGCATTGCGGACTTGCTCCAAGCAACCACTCCAACGGTGGCTTGCTCACATCCCAACTACCTTGGAGTGACCTATAGGTGTGTGGCATCCTCGAGGGATACTTTGCCATCATTCTAAAGAACTGGTCCTCTATCCTTTGCCAATAATGCTTCCCGGTTTGGTCAGTGCTGGTGCATGTTGATACGTCTCCAATGTATCTATAATTTTTGATTGTTCCATGCTATTATGTTATCTGTTTCGGATGTTTAATGGGCTTTACTATACACTTTTATATTATTTTTGGGACTAACCTATTAACTGGACGCCCAGTACAAATTGCTATTTTTTGCCTATTTCAGTGTTTCGCAGAAAAGGAATATCAAACGGAATGAAACCTTTGGGAGAGTTATTTTTGGAACAAACGCAATCCAGGAGACTTGGAGTGGACGCCAAGAAAGAGATAAGGCGGCCACAAGGTAGGAGGGCGCGCCCAGGGGGGTAGGCACGCCCTCCACCCTCGTGGGCCCCTCGTGGCTCCCCTGACCGACTTCCTTCGCCTATACATACTCATATACCCTAAAGACATCCACGAGGACCACACAACCCTATTTCCACCGCCGCAACCTTCTATACCCGTGAGATCCCATCTTGGGGCCTTTTCCGGCTCTCCGACGGAGGGGGAATCGATCATGGAGGGCTTCTACATCAACACCATAGCCATGTAGTGTGAGTAGTTTACCACAGACCTTCGGGTCCATAGATATTAGCTAGATGGCTTCTTCTCTCTCTTTGGATCTCAATACAAAGTTCTTGGAGATCTTCTTGGAGATTTATTCGATGTAATTCTTTTTGCGGTGTGTTTGTCGAGATCCGATGAATTGTGGGTTTATGATCAAGATTATCTATGAACAATATTTGAATCTCCTCTGAATTCTTTTATGTATGATTGGTTATCTTTGCAAGTCTCTTCGAATTATTAGTTTGGTTTGGCCTACTAGATTGATCCTTCTTGCAATGGGAAAAGTGCTTACCTTTGGGTTCAATCTTGCGGTGTCCTTTCCCAGTGACTACAGGGGCAGCAAGGCACGTATTGTATTGTTGCCATCGAGGATAAAAAGATGGGGTTTATATCATATTGCTTGATTTTATCCCTCTACATCATGTCATCTTTCCTAATGCGTTACTCTGTTCTTATGAACTTAATACTCTAGAAGCATGCTGGATAGCGGTCGATGTGTGTAGTAATAGTAGTAGATGCAGAATCGTTTCGGTCTACTTGTCGCGGACGTGATGCCTATATACATGATCATGCCTAGATATTCTCATAACTATGCACTTTCCTATCAATTGGTCAACAGTAATTTGTTCACCCACCGTAATACTTATGCTATCTTGAGAGAAGCCACTAGTGAAACCTATGGCCCCCGGGTCTATTTTCCATCATATAAGTTTCCGATCTACTTTATTTTGCAATCTTTACTTTTCAATCTATATCATAAAAATACCAAAAATAGTTATCTTATTATATTTATCAGATCTCACTTTTGCTAGTGGCCATGAAGGGATTGAAAACCCCTTTATCGCGTTGGTTGCAAGGTTCTTATTTGTTTGTGTAGGTACGAGGGATTTGCGTGTAGCCTCCTACTGGATTGATACCTTGGTTCTCAAAAACTGAGGGAAATACTTACGCTGCTTTGCTGCATCACCCTTTCCTCTTCAAGAGAAAACCAATGCAATGCTCAAGAGGTAGCAAGAAGTATTTCTAGCGCCGTTGCCGGGGAGGTCTACGCACAAGTCAAGACATACCAAGTACCCATCACAAACTCTTATCCCTCACATTACATTATTTGCCATTTGCCTCTCATTTTCCTCCCCCCCACTTCACCCTTGCTGTTTTATTCGCCCTTTCTTCCCCGTTCGCCTCTTTTTCGCTCGCTTCTTCCACTATGTCTGAAACTGGGGAGGTTATCGTTGATAAGGACAATAGTAATAACATGGGAAACTTTGATGCGCTTGATGATCCTACTAAAGAACCCACCATCTTACATACTAAAAAGTTTCGAATCGGTAGTGGTAATATTATTGGAAAAGGGGTTATTCAAGATTTCTTTACTTGTGCCGGAGCTTTGCCTGCTATGGGTGGATCTATTCTTCATAGAACTAGTAGTCTTGCGGATGCTATATCCTTGCTTATAGTTGAACTTGAAAGACAGTTTATGAATATGCATCCTTGCATATAAAGGATTTTCCTAGAATTTTCCAATATTGAGCATTCTTCTGTTAAGCGTGCAGCTACTATCTTTTTGGCACATGAGTTCAGATTTATAATAAAAGAAGTCAAAGAAATTTTTGCGCACTATAGGGTGGACGCTGGTCCTCCTCCCATAGAGGCGATCCTTTTTAATCAAGAAGACATAATGCGTTTACGATCTTTAGATCATGCTGCTTATAATCAAAACCTTAGAAAAAAGGTTCCTACCAATGTTCTGGTTGATAGAATCTCCGAACTTAATGATGATTTTGATATTCAAAACAATGGGTTAGGATTTTCTCTTGAGCAAAGGCTCATGACTTTTTGCCAAAAGAATGCTTATGATGATGAATTGGTTGTGCAATATGAGGGGCCAAAGGAGGAACCCATACCTCCTGAGCTTGACCTTGGGGACTTCTTTCCCATTAAATTTAGCCCTTTTGATTACTTTTGCTTGCCATAAAGAAAACTTGCTGCTGAACGTAGGGAATATGAGATGAGTTTTCGTGATTTACCTTATCATTATGGCAATACTTAGATCTTTTCTCGCTTTTATGTCTAGCTAGGGGCGTTAAACGATAGCGCTTGTTGGGAGGCAACCCAATTTTATTTTTGTTGTTTACTTTTTGCTCCTATTTAGTAATTAATAATTCATCTAGCTTCTATTTATGTGGTTTTATGTTTTAATTAGTGTTTGTGCCAAGTAGAACCTATAGGATAGCCTACGGTGTTAGTTAATTTGATCTTGCTGAAAAACAGAAACTTTTTCACGCACAAGAATAATTTTAATAAATCACAGAAACGTGCTTTTTAGTTGATTATTTTTGCATAAGATTAGTAGACAAATTTCCTAGAACTTACTATTTTGGTAGAAGTTTTGGAGTTCCATAAGTATTCGAAAGTTATAGATTACTACAGATTGTTCTGTTTTTGACAGATTCTCTTTTTTGTGTGTTGTTTGCTTATTTTGATGAATCTATGGCTAGTATCGTGGGGTATGAACCATAGAGAAGTTGGAATACAGTAGGTTTAACACTAATATAAATAAAGAATGAGTTCATTACAGTACCTTAAAGTGGTGGTTTGCTTTATTGCACTAACGGAGCTTACGAGTTTTCTGTTGAGTTTTGTGTTGTGAAGTTTTCAAGTTTTAGGCAAAGATTTGATGGATTATGGAATAAGTAGTTGCAAGAGCCTAAGCTTGGGGATGCAAGAGAGCATCAAATATCTTATCACACTTAGATATATCAAATGTAAACCTCATCTCCTCATCACGATTCTTGCGAATCGGCTTAAGAGCATTGCATGTATAGGGTTTGGCCTTTGAGGACCAAACAAACTCAGTAGTATAAACATCAACCTCATCATCTGAATTATCATCATTGTGTTCAACCATATGCATTCTAGGACGATCGGTTGTAGACCTATGAATCTCTTTACTTCGACTCTCTTGAGCCAAAGCTTTTTGTAAGACTTGATTAATGTTCAAAAACTCATAACTTTCTAGCCTCTCTTTAATGTGAGTTTTCAAACCATTAAGAACAAGATCTGCCAAGTCTCTCTCAGTTATCACTAAGCTATAACATCGGTTTTTTATGTCTCTAAATCTCTTGACATAATCGGTGACCGATTCATCATGTTTTTGCCTAACCGATGTAAGATGTGACAACTTTAGCTCATTATCGCCGCTATAAAAGTGATCATGAAACTTTTGCTCTAATTGCGACCATAAGAGAATTGAGCCATGTGGTAAAGCAGCAAACCATGAAAATGCGGTGCCAGTTAAAGATAAGGGAAATAAACGTACTTTCAACTCTTCTATGGAACCTGCTTCACCCAACTGTGCTAGATACTGACCCACATGCTCCCAAGTTGTTTTCGTACCCTCACCACTAAATTTAACAAAATCAGGAACCTTATAACCTTGAGGGTAAGAAATTGCATCGAAGTGTTCAGGATAAGGCTTTTGGTACACATGACTCTTTACTTTCGGCTCGTTTCCGAAAGTTTCTAGAAACATCTTATGCAAATCCTCCCTTAATTTAGCTAAAATTGGATCCGATGTAGATGAAGATGTTTGTGGCAATGACATAGGAGCAACCTGAGTACTAGCTATTGGTGCAACTTGTGGGATAGGCGCCGAACCATAATTCGGCGGAAGACCAAACATACTTGCACCTATGGGTGGTGTGACAAAGTGATTCGGCGTTGACGCCGAATTGGGCACACTCATAATATGATTAGGGTATGTAGGTGCAGCCACAAGCTGGTTGGTTTGAGCAGGATAAAAATTCAACGGCATATTATATTGTTGTTGCATAGGTGGTGCCGATGAAATAGGTAAAATTGGACTAGGGTTTTCAGATATACCAACAGTACCACTAGATGATGGAGGCATATTTTTTTGAGCATTAGCACTAGCCACAAAAGAATTGTATGCCATCACATTACCCTTACTAACAAGACTTTCAATCACAGCCACTTGCTCTGGAGAAAAAACTTTACTCACAGTGATCACATCTTGTTCGTCGATGAGGGGAGGAAAATTGACGTTTCCAGCCGGAGTGATGTTGCCTTGACGGTCCTTCTTGAAACCTGAAAGAAACGCTTCCAAATCCTCCTCCTCGCGCTTCTTCTTGAGCGCCTCAAAAGCCTCTTCACGCTGCTTCTTGCGCGCTTCGTAGGCTTGGCGATATTCATTCGATAGTTCATCAAGACCGGGCTTAATGATGTTATCAGCGTCAACTTCTGAGGGCTTGGGGAGATTAGACATGGTTGATGATGATTCTTGATCTTTCTTCCCCAGTGGAGTCGCCAAAAAGTGTGTTGACGCTGGAACGCGTCACACGAACACGTCGATGTGTACCCGCGGCGCCGAGGGAGATGCTCCGCAACACACACCGCGGGAGGCCGACTTTCAGCGCGATACGCAAGACAGCAAGCCGGCGCTTTTGGGACCCGAAACCCCACACGCCCGGGAGGGACCCGTCTGGGCGCGCGGCGGCTATGGGCTGCCCTAGGTCGACCTGATCGCCCCTAGGGCCTCGAGGTTCGCCGCCCTGCAATGAAGAAGAACGAACGAAGAACGAGGAAGAAGAAGAACTAGGGTTAATGAGAAATGATAAAATATAAAAAGTGGTAGATTGATTGATCGATTGTGTGTTGTTGTTCAATCGGCCGTCACCCCTTAGGTATATAAGAGGCGGCTGGACTTCCCGTGCAAGGAAAAGGCTTGGATTCACGTCCAAAACCCTAGTCAAATTCGGATTGGTCTTGTCCAAACTTTCCAAAACTGTTCGGTTTAAACTGGCTGCACCTTGCGGGTCTTTTTTGTGGTGGTAAACAATCTCGGATGGAAACGAGTCCAAAAGAAATCTTGACCGTTTCGATGATACGAACAACTTTCATGTTGAACGTTTTTTCATCAGAGGTCATCTTGAGGGTCAAATAGCTCGCGCAAAAGATCTCTTTACTCGCGCTACCAATCAGACATGGCGTCTGGTGGGGCGCGCCATATTTCGCCTCATGACAGGGCTGCACTCCGATTGCTCTAATTTTTGCATACAAACTCGGATTTGGACGATTTTTATATCAAAATCAATCGTTTCGACGAGACGAAGACAATCCGTGTAGATCATTTTTCCATTTGAGGTCGTCTTGGGGGCTTAATCGGCCAAACTGTACTCTGAATATAAGATCTTAGTACTTTGAGCATAGTTTAGGCCTTCGAGATGAAATCGGACGGCGATGACCCAAACTTCAAAGATGTTCATATCAACAATACGGAACTCTTTCATGAAGATCACTTCTCCATTTAAGGCCATCTTAAATAAGTTATTGACCGTGCCAAAATCTGGTGTCAACGGGTGGTAATGTTAGAGTCATGCTAGTTGGGTAATTTTGAAATTGAGAAATACGTGTGTTAAAGTTGGCAAGTCCCGTAGCATGCACGTATGGTGAACGTTGTGTGACAAATTTGAAGCACGGGGTGTTCTTTGATTGCCTTCCTTATGAGTGGAGGTCGGGATCGCGCGATGGTTAACTCTTACCAACCCTTCCCCTAGGAGCATGCGTAGTAGTACTTTGCTTCGAGGGATAATAAACTTTTGCAATAAGTATATGAGTTCTTTATGACTAATGTGAGTCCATGGATTATACGCACTCTTACCCTTCCATCATTGCTAGCCTCTATGGTACCGTGCATTGCCCTTTCTCACCTCGAGAGTCGGTGCAAACTTCGCCGGTGCATCCAAACCCTGTGATATGATACGCTCTATCACACATAAACCTCCTTATATATTCCTCAAAACAGCCACCATACCTACCTATTATGGCATTTACATAGCCATTCCGAGATATATTGCATTGCAACTTTCCACCGTTCTGTTTATTATGACATGCTCCATCATTGTCATATTGCTTTTGCATGATCATGTAGTTGACATCGTATTTGTGGCAAGGCCACCTTTATAATTCTTTCATACATGTCACTCTTGATTCATTGCATATCCCGGTACACCACCGGAGGAATTCACATAGAGTCATATTTTGTCCTAAGTATTGAGTTGTAATTCTTGAGTTGTAAATAAATAAAAGTGTGATGATCTTCATTATTAGAGCATTGTCCCAAGTGAGGAAAGGATGATGGAGACTATGATTCCCCCACAAGTCGGGATGAGACTCCGGACTTTATGAAAAATAAAAAAGGTCAAAGAAGCCCAAATAAAAAAGGAGGCCAAAGAAGCCCACCAAAATAGAAAAAATAAAGAATGAGAGAAAAAGAAAGAAGGGGCAATGTTAGTATCCTTTTTCCACACTTGTGCTTCAAAGTAGCACCATGATCTTCATGATAGAGAGTCTCCTATTTTGTCACTTTCATATACTAGTGGGAATTTTTCATTATAGAACTTGGCTTGTATATTCCAATGATGGGCTCCCTCAAAATGCCCTAGGTCTTCGTGAGCAAGCAAGTTGGATGCACACCCACTTAGTTTCTTTTCCAGCTTTCATACATTTATAGCTCTAGTGCATCTGTTGCATGGAAATCCCTACTCCTCGTATTGACATCAATTGATGGGCATCTCCATAGCCCATTGATTAGCCTCGTCAATATGATACTTTCTCCTTTTTTGCCTTTGCACATAATCCCTATCATCATACTCTACTCCACCCATAGTGCTATATCCATGGCTTACGCTCATGTATTGCGTGAGGGTTGAAAAAGCTGAAGCGCGTTAAAAAGTATGAACCAATTGCTTGGCTGAAACCAGGGTTGTGCATGATGGGAGCATTTTGTGTGACAAAAATGAAGCATGGCCAAACTATATGATTTTGTAGGGATAAGCTTTCTTTCGCTATGTTATTTTGACAAGACATGTTTATTTGTTAGTATGCTTGAAGTATTACTATTTTTATGTCAATATTAAACATTTATCTTGAATCATCTGGATCTGAACATTCATGCCACAATAAAGAAAATTACAATCTGAACTATTCTAGGTAGCATTCCACATCAAAAATTCCGTTTTTATCATTTACCTACTTGAGGACGAGAAGGAATTAAGCTTGGGGATGCTTGATACGTCTCCAACGTATCTATAATTTTTGATTGTTCCATGCTATTATATTATCTGTTTTGGATTTTTAATGGGCTTTACTATACACTTTTACATTATTTTTGGGACTAACCTATTAACCGGAGGCCCAGTCCAAATTGCTGTTTTTTTGCCTATTTCAGTGTTTCACAGAAAAGGAATATCAAACGGAGTCCAAACGGAATGAAACCTTTGGGAGAGTTATTTTTGGAACAAACACAATCTAGGAGACTTGGAGTGGACGTCAAGAAAGAGACAAGGCGGCCACAAGGTATGAGGGCGCGCCCAGGGGGGTAGGCGCGCCCCCCACCCTCGTGGGCCCCTCGTGGCTCCCCTAACCGACTTCCTTCGCCTATATATACTCATATACCCTGAAAACATCCATAGCACCACGAAACCCTATTTCCACCGCCGCAACCTTCTATACCCGTGAGTTCCCATCTTGGGGCCTTTTCCGGCGCTCCCACGGAGGGGGAATCGATCATGGAGGGCTTCTACATCAACACCATAGCCTCTCCAATGAAGTGTGAGTAGTTTACCACAGACCTTTGGGTCCATAGTTATTAGCTAGATGGATTCTTCTCTCTCTTTGGATCTCAATACAAAGTTCTTGGAGATCTTCTTGGAGATCTATTCGATGTAATTCTTTTTGCGGTGTGTTTGTCGAGATCCGATGAATTGTGGGTTTATGATCAAGATTATCTATGGACAATATTTGAATCTCCTCTGAATTCTTTTATGTATGATTGGTTATCTTTGCAAGTCTCTTGAATTATCAGTTTGGTTTGGCCTACTAGATTGATCTTTCTTGCAATGGGAGAAGTGCTTAGCTTTGGGTTCAATCTTGTGGTGTCCTTTCCCAGTGACAACAAGGCACGTATTGTATTGTTGCCATCGAGGATAAAAAGATAGGGTTTATATCATATTGCTTGAGTTTATCCTTCTATATCATGTCATCTTGCCTAATGCGTTACTTTGTTCTTATGAACTTAATACTCTAGATGCATGCTGGATAGCGGTCGATATGTGGAGTAATAGTAGTAGATGTAGAATCATTTCGGTCTACTTGTCGCGGACGTGATGCCTATATACATGATCATGCCTAGATATTCTCATAACTATGCACTTTTCTCTCAATTGCTCGACAGTAATTTGTTCACCCACCATAATACTTATGCTATCTTGAGAGAAGCCACTAGTGAAACCTATGGTCCCCGGGTCTATTTTCCATCATATAAGTTTCCGATCTACTTTATTTTGCAATCTTTAATTTTCAATCTATATCATAAAAATACCAAAAATATTTATTTTATTATCTTTATCAGATCTCACTTTAGCAAGTGGCTGTGAAGGGATTGAAAACCCCTTTATCGCGTTGGTTGCAAGGTTCTTATTTGTTTGTGTAGGTACGAGGGATTTGCGTGTAGCCTCCTACTGGATTGATACCTTGGTTCTCAAAAACTAAGGGAAATACTTACGCTACTTTGCTGCATCACCCAATCCTCTTCAAGGGAAAACCAACGCAGTGCTCAAGAGGTAGCATACGCATGAAGAGGCACAGATTCCCAAGCCTTGATCAAGAATTGATGTTCCAATTGTGTGTAGTTCTTTGTTCTCGCGCTCACTTTTGCTTGTGCTTGGTCGAACTCCCCCTCCCCAATCTCCTCCAACTCATCTTCTTCCCCCACCGTGACAGTCTACACCACCACCCATCTCATTGTAGTCGTAATCACCGATCGGGGCTTGACCAATGCCGATGGTGTTTTCGTCCAACATGTGCACAAACTCGGCAGTCGCATCATGTAAACTAGCGCTACAATTTCGCTCCACAAGTCATGAACAATCGCAATGGCGAAAAGTGAAAACAACCAGAACAAAATCAAATTTACATACCTTGCGCCCATTACGTCGAACACCTCGGGGGAGGCGGCGGCGGCGGGCATCCTCGGGGAAGCTCTTGTTGTGGCGATAAGAGGAGGTGGTGGCGTGGTGCTCGTCTAGACTTATATTCCAACTTTTCTAGAAAACTGGTCCCCCGAAGTCGGATCCAATATGGGGAGGCTCTCGTATATAGGCCACCATAACCACGAATTCAGAAGGCGTAACACTCCTCTAACCAGGAGAGAAGGCCAAGGAAGAAGAAGGAGGGAGTTGACGGTGTCCCGTCTAGGGTCCTCTCACCATGTCAACTCCCGGCTAGGTGGGCTGAGCTGAGGACCCCCTTGTCAGTTTCATCTTGTGCCACTTCGGGTGGCCCATGGCGATCTATAAGGAAAATTAAGAAGCTTTCTCATTCAAAACAAAGACTCCCTATTTGTGGTGGACTCCTCTCCACCAACGCAATCAACTAGGACTCTTGTAATCCTAAGCCTCTGGTGACTTGTATAAGTCGAGGATGGGCTAGTCGATAGATCCTTAGAACTGAGATCATCAAATTAACACATGTAGACATCTTACAATCTAGACACCCAATGATCTTGTGGTAGATATCTTGCACTTTGTATTCCATCCCGAATCAATACAAACACAAGCAAGACATAGGGTTTTATCTATTAGGAGATCCAACCCTGCATAAAATCTCGTGTCTCTTTTACTATCAAGTCAGGACTCCTACCCTGGGACCCCCTACCCGAGATCGGCCGGATACGACTCTGTTGGGACCCCCTCTGCCCTCTCCTCTAGTGGTGTCGGAGTGTCTCCTGGGACATCTTCGCCATCTCCATCACCATCGCTAAGAACTCTTTCTCTCTTCTAATGGTGATGCGTGACTTGTCCTCACTCGAGGTGTGATGGCTCCGATTTAATCGTGCACTAATCATACATGCAAATGTGCACGATTAAGATCAGAAACTCACGGGAAGATATCACAATAAAACTCTAATACAAATTAAAATCATACAAGCTTCATATTACAAGCCAGGGGCCTCAAGGGCTCGAATACATAAGCTCGAATACAAAAAAGTCAGTAGAAGCAACGATATCTGAGTACAGACATAAGTTAAACAAGTTTGCCTTAAGAAGGCTAGCACAAATGATAACAACGATAAAAAAGGCAAGGCCTCCTGCCTGGGAGCCTCCTAGCTACTCCTGGTCGTCATCGACCTCCGTGTAGTAGTAGGCACAGTCAGGGTAGTAGTAGTCGTCGATGGTGACATCTGACTCCTGGAATCCATCATCTGATTGCAAGCCATTGGGTATAGGGGAAAATAAGTAGCAAAGCAACCATGAGTACTCATCCAAAGTACTAGCAAGACTTACATCAGAACTATGCTAAGTATGTATCGGTATCAAAGGAATAGGGTTATATCTTTGGACTAGACTGCAGAAATGCCAGAAGAGAAGGGAAAGCCTAGCCTATCGAAGACTAGCATCTTGAAGCATCTTGCAGCACTAGAAGAGTGCAGATTAGAAAATTATAAATTAGTAGTTTGTTGTGGTAACCACGCCCAGAGATTCTTCCTCGACTCCCTACGAGAAAGCAATCCCGGAGCCACATATCCATTTCATGCCCCAGCATCTAGTTCTAGTTGTATCGATCGGGATGCAACTCCGAGCATCCGTTACCGTGGAGACGTCTATTCGAATAGATTAACTTCCCTGCAGGGGTGCACAAACTTACCCAACATGCTCGATCAACTCCGGGCGGATACACCATCAGGTCATGACCGACCTCGGCCGATCAACACGTTGTAGTCCTACCTAGGCTCAACAAAGAGGCTAGCACGCCAATCTACATACTAAGCACGCAGGGGTCTTGGGCCCGTTGCCCTTTGCACTCCTGCACGTTGCGTATGCGACCGGTGAGCAGACCTAGCCCCTTTATACAAGCGCAGGCATAACCAGCCCAACCCGGCGCGTGTCGCTCGGTCACTGACGTTAGCGAGCTTTCAGAAGAAAAGTGTGACGCAAAGTGACCCTACTTATTCCCGCATGGTGGTCAATGCGAAAAGGCTAGAGGCCTACTCGGATCACACATCTAAACCATTAGTGTCTTGGGAGCGCATAGAAACGATCAATGATCCACGATATGTGGTCCCATCGCCTCGTCTCATGGACTTACGGCAAGGGCTAAGAATGCCCGACCGTGCCGCATAGTTATCTCGCGGGTACCCTCTAGGTCAACCCGACTTCACATCACTTGCGTGTACCCCTCGGGACCGACTGTAAAGTCAAAGTAACCATGTGTCCATAACACCAAAGGGAATCCGAGGAATCACCCTTGATGGGTTCCACTTAATGTAACCGTCAAGGTGAACTAAGGAGGAATCACCCTCGATGGTTCACTCTTGATGGGTTGCACGACAGAGTCGTTATCGGGTAGTGGTGAAGGAGGAATCACCCTCCGTAGACCATGACTGATTAACTACACTATAGAGTTCTCATCAGAAGTGCTATACGAGGTATCAGCCTCGACACTCGATAGTAACCCTGCAGTGTCGTACAACTAAGGGGGTGTGATGTGCTGTGTCGGGCCCTGGATGTCGATCACATTGATCGAGTCATTGAAGATAAAGCGGGGGCAATAGGGACAAGGTGAGGGGCCACTGGTGGATCACTAACCAACCTATACTAAGCATTTAGGATAAGCAGGTTACTAAAGCAGGCTATGCATCAGAATAGGATCATACAAAAGGAGAATGCAAGCATAAGAGAGAAGGGAAATGGATGATATCGGAATGATCAAGGGGGTTTGCTTGCCTAAAAGCTCTGCTGAAAAGGTCTGGTCGTCAGGGGTGTAGTCAACATTGGAAGCAGCGTTAGTCTCGGTGTCTACCGAAGAGAAGAGGGGAAGAAACAATAAATATAAAGCAAACAGATGCATGACTATGCATGACATGGCAAAAATGCAGTGCTAGGGGTGACCTAAGGTCGTGCTACACGGTACAGATGAAGAGGGAAAACATTTGGGAATGTTTTCCTGGAGTTTGGCATTTTCCGTACAGATGAAAGAGAGGGGACAGTTCCATGTTCATCACGCTAGGGGCATGTGACAGATGAACGGATTGCATATTCAGATTCGTTACATTTTTATGAGCAACTTTCATATATAAATTATTTTCATCTGATTAACAGACTGTTTTATATTAAATTTCAAAGTTTTAATCATTTTCTGAATTTATTATTAAATCAAAAATGAAATTATTGCATCAGCATGACATCATCATGAGGTCAGCATTCAACCCAGCCAGTCCAGGTCAAACCTGAGAGCTGGGTCCCACTTGTCATTGACAGAGGGGGTTAACAGAGTTTAAAACTAGACTAAATTAACTAATTAACCTACTGGGCCCACATGTCAGTGTGTAATTAGTTTAACTAATTCAATTAATTATTTAATTATATAATTAGGTGGGCCACCGGCAGTGACTGGGCGCTGCCCAGTCAGCCTGTTGACCAGGGTCAACGGTCAGGCGGGCCCTTGGGGCCCACCAGGCAGGGACCCTGGGGTGGCCCCGGCAGGCCATGTCGACGGGGCGCCGGAAAGAGTTCTGGCGAGCCCAAAATGCAGCGGCGCGGTGCGGCTGTCATCGAAAAACGGCCACAGAGGGCCAAAACTAGAGTGGGCGTGCTTTTTTGAACGAGGGGGGTGAGCTGCGCCCAACGTCGGCAGTCCCGCGGCCTGGGATGGCTAGAGTCGATCGAAGCGGCGATGAGGAGCGGTGGTGGCATTTGGGTCTCGTCCGAAAAAATAGTGGGGTGGTCTAGGGGTGTCCAACGCAGCTGGGACGGTGTTGTGGGCGCTCTGGAGCGCGTCCGTGGCAGGCATGGGCACTCGGAGACTTGCATGGCACGCAGGCAGTGGCCATGGCGGGCGGCGGAGCTCGGCAACGTGGTGGGCCGGCTATGGTGCACAGCAAGGGTAGCGGAGAAGAGGAGAGGGACGAGCGTCTCACTAGGAGCCTGTAGGCATGCAAAAGGTGGCTCAGGGGAGGCTCGCTAGCGCCGGAACCGTCGCTGGAGTGTGCTAGAGCCGAGGGAGAAGACGGGACAAGGCGGCGTCATAGGTGGTCCCTGACTTGTGTTTGTCCCGCAGTGGATGCAAAGGACGCCAGCGGTCCTCATGGACACTTTGAGGCTGCGAGGAGGGCACAATGGCTGCGGTGGTGGTGTGGCGACAGCGACGAGCGCATTGGGTGAGGTGCAGATCTAGAGGAGGGGGTGAGAGCAAGCGTGGGAGAGAGGGGGGAAGTGGGTGTGCGTGAGAGCAGGGGAGGGTGAAGGAAATATGCCCTAGAGGCAATAATAAAGTTATTATTTATATTTCCTTATATCATGATAAATGTTTATTATTCATGCTAGAATTGTACTAACCAGAAACTTAGTACATGTGTGAATACATAGACAAAACAAAGTGTCCCTAGTATGCCTCTTCTTGACTAGCTCATTAATCAAAGATGGTTATGTTTCCTGACCATAGACATGTGTTGTCATTTGATGAATGGGATCCCATCATCAGAGAATGATGTGATGGACAAGACCCATCCGTTAGCTTAGCATAATGATCGTTAAGTTTTATTGCTATTGTTCTCTTCATGACTTACATGTTCCTATGACTATGAGATTATGCAACTCCCGAATACCGGAGGAACACCATGTGTGCTATCAAACGTCACAACGTAACTGGGTGATTATAAAGATGCTCTATAGGTGTCTCCGAAGGTGTTTGTTGGGTTGGCATAGATCGAGAATAGGGTTTGTCACTCTGTATATCAGAGAGGTATCTCTGGGCCCTCTCGGTAATGCTCATCACTATAAGCCTTGCAAGCAATGTGACTAATGAGTTAGTTACGGGATGAAGCATTATGGAATGAGTAAAAGATACTTGCTGGTAATGAGATTGAACTAGGTATGAAGATAGCGACGATTGAATCTCGGGCAAGTAACATACCAATGACAAAGGGAACTACGTATGTTGTTATGTGGTTTTACCGATAAAGATCTTCGTAGAATGTGTAGGAGCCAATATGAGCATCCAGGTTCCGCTATTGGTTATTGATTGGAGATGTGTCTCGATCATGTCTACATAGTTCTCGAACCCGTAGGGTCCGCACACTTAACGTTCGGTGACGATTTATATTATGAGTTATGTGTTTTTGATGACCGAAGTTTATTCGGAGTCTCGGATGAGATCACGGACATGACGAGGAGTCTCGAAATGGTTGAGAGGTAAAGATTGATATATTGGTAGGTTACATTCGGACACCAGAATGGTTTCGGGAAGTATCGGATAAGTTTTGGAGTACCGGAAGGTTACTGGAACCCCCCGGGGGACTATTGGGCCTTCATGGGCCCTAGTGGAGAGAGGAGGCCGGCAGCCAGGTGGAGCCCCCCCCCCCAAGCCCAAACCGAATTGGACTAGGGGTGGGGGGCGCGGCTCCCCTTTCCTTCTTCTCCTCCACCTCTTTCCCCTTCTCTCGTTCTCCGGAAGGGAAGGGGGAATCCTACTAGGACTGTGAGTCCTAGTAGGACTCCCCACACTTGGCGCGCCCCATGGCCGGCCGCCTCCTCCCCTCCTCCTTTATATACGGGGGCAGGGGGCACCCCAAAGCAGATCAATTGTTCTCTTTGCCGTGTGCGGTGCCCCCCTCCACAGTTTACTCCTCCGGTCATAGCATTGTAGTGCTTAGGCAAAGCCCTACGCGGATCACATTATCGACACCATCACCATGTCGTCATGCTGACGGAACTCTTCCTCGACCCTCTACTGGATCAAGAGTTCGAGGGACATCATCGAGCTGAACGTGTGCTGAACACGGAGGTGTCATACGTTCGGTACTTAGATCGGTTGGATCGTGAAGACGTTTTGTAAGTGCATCTAGTGCCCCTTAGTGATTTTGGTGTATTGAGGACTTAATAGGTTAAGGGACTGATGCGTTTGTGAGTGTACACAGGTCTATAAGTCTATGAGGAGTTTGATATTTACAGAGAAAGTCGACCCCTAAAAATGAAGTTCTTCAACTGAAGACTTTGGATTTTTGAAGACTTTGAAAGTGAAGAAATTGGTGTGACCTTGAAGACCTGAAATTCATTCAAGGAACATGAAGCATGAAGACTTTTGTTTTCGTAGTTTCATTTTCTCTTTCTTGAGTCATAGGAAACACCGCACTGTTAAAGGGGGTCGAGGAAATACTAAGGAAAATTTTCCATGTGATGCTCAACTCAAAATCCTACACCTACCAATCCCTTCGAATGAAGCCATTGGAAATCTCATACAGTTCAGTCAATTTCTTCAGTGACAGAGACGAAGTTCTTCTGGTCACTAAGGAATTTGTTCTGACTGAGGAGTTATGAATTCGCCAGTCCGGATTGCCTACATAGTGAGGAACATGATAGCCCTGAGGAATTTGAGAGTCAAAATTCCGACCGTTGCAGTGCCATGCGTGAGCTGTCCCAAAATATCTACCCACCTAACGGTCATATCATTGAAGGGCATTTATGTTTTATCATGTCGGGCTGCTCCCTAGGCTATAAATAGCCGCCCCCTACAACCACTAGCTGGTTGGCTGCTCTGAGAGAAACTAACACTTGTCATTTGAGAGCATCCCATCCTCCGAGGACTTTGAGCGAAAATCATCAAGTGAGGAAAACCCAAACCCAAACACCTTCAAACCCAAAGTGATTGAGCATCACTGAAGAGATTGATCCTGCATGGATCCGATGCTTGTTACCTTTGAAGACGGTGCTTCTTCCAGACGGTTAGGTGTCATGGTCTAGAGCATCCAAGAGGAATTGTGGATTGCCGAGTGACCGAGTCTGTGAAGGTTTCGAAGTCACCTGAAGACTTACCACGAGTGATTGGGCGAGGTCTGTGTGACCTTAGCTCAAGGAGAATATGGTGAGGAATGTGTGTCCGGGACTGTGTGTCCTCGGGTTTAAATACCTAGCCGCTCCAACTAGACGTACAACTGAGACAACAGTTGGAACTAGTCTACCAAATCATTGTCTTCACCAAGCTTACTGGTTCTATTTCCTCAACTCTTTCATTTCCTCATTTTAGTTGTTGTGTGCTTGTTCGTATCTGTTTGAAGACTTTGACTGAAGACTTTCTCAATTTCCTTAGTTCAATTTCTTCAGTCTGTCCGTCTTCATCCTGTGTTATCCCGTGCTTACGCTTTCTGTACTCTATGCTTGTCTTCATTTCATCATGACGACTATGCTTGTGTTCTGTTATGTTTACTTTTGAGTACTTATTCCGTTGCAAGTAGTTCTTCGCTAAGGAATTTCCTCACCAGCAAATTCCTCGGTGAAGAATTCATAAAAATCGCCTATTCACCCCCCTCTAGTCGATATAACGCACTTTCAATTGGTAGCAGAGCGAGGTACTCCCTTGTTCTGTGTGATTTTGGTTTAAGTTTTAGTTATGTCAACCGCAGGTATGATCAAGGTCTCTGCTGGGTGTCCTACCTTTGATGGGACGGACTACCCCTACTGGAAGAATAAGATGTGAATGCATCTTGAGGCAATTGATAACGATCTCTGGTATGTTGTGGAAAATGGTGTTCCCTCAGTCACACCTTCTCTGAACGTTATTGATGTGAAGAGATTCAAGCAACTCAACTCTCAAGCGAAGAACATCATATGTGGCCATCTGAGCAAAGGGCAGTATGGAAGAGTGAGTGCTTTGGAAACTGCTAAGCTTATCTGGGATAGGCTGTCCAAAGTGAATGAAGGAGTCTCAACTCAACGTGACTCTCGTGTTGACGTTCTTCGCAATCTCTTCAATCGCTTCAAAAGACTCGACAATGAAAATGTTCAACAAACCTTCGATCGCCTCACTGACATCTCAAATGAGCTTCAAGCACTTGGTGCCACTGACATCACCGACCATGAGGTGGTGAAGAAATTGCTAAGATCGCTTGATTCTTCATTTGAAACTCTGGCACTGATGATTCAAGAACATGCTGATTACAAGTCACTTGATCCCGCTGATATCCTCGAGAGACTAAACACTCATGAGTTCTAGCTTGATGAGAAGAGAGATCTCTATGGTTCGAGCTATGGCAGATCACGTGCTCTGAAGGCCAAGGCAGTCTCTGAGTCTGAAGATGAAGACTCTGGTAGCAGCCTTGGTGATCCTGAAGAACTGAGCCAGGAACTAGCATTGCTCGTGAAGAAATTTCAGAAGTTCTCAAGACATGGTCGCTTTGGAAAATCCTCAAGGAGTAATGATTCCTCATCCAGTGACTACAAGAAGAGGCTATGCCACAAATGCAAGAAACCTGGTCACTACATTCAAGATTGTCCTCAGTGGGATAAGGAATCAAAGAAGAAGAAGTACAAGGATTACAATTTTGATGATGCGAAGAAGAAGAAGAAATCTTCAAAGTCCTCATCATCAAAATCCTCAAAATCTTCACCTCACAAGAAGAGCAGCTCCAAGAAGGCTCGGGCATTCATTGGCAAGGAAATGGACTCTGAGGCTGAATCTGAGAACATGATGAAGAGTAGGCATCTGAGGAGTCCGAGTCTGGTGTGGCAAGCCTAGCTCTTGCTACTGCATTCGTCAGCAAGTCTATCTTCAACTCTAAAGAAAATGGCATCACCAACAAGGCTGATGAAGGCAATGATGACTACGCTCCCACCTATTGCTTCATGGCAAAGGGTGCCAAGGTAACTAAATACCCCTCCTCTGAATCTAGTGAGGATGAATCTGATGAAAACCTCAAGCCCAGCTATTCTAAACTTGCTAAGATTGCTGTGAAACAACAAAAGGCTTTTGAAAAGGTTCAAAACATGCTAGACAAAAGTGATGATAAGTTGGGTGAAGAAATGGATCGCACTAAAACCTTGACTGAAAATCTTCAGAGACTTTAGTCTCGGTTTGACAACCATCAAGGTCATCATAACACTCTCTTATCTATCACGAGAAGCTTTCTTATGAATTTCTTCAAAGGAAGCAAGATCTTGAGAAGCTAAGAGTGAGTTATGAAGATCTTCAGAAGGATCACGATTCATTACTTGCTCAACAAATCAGCGCTACTCAGGAAGAATTTGTTCCTCCATGTTTGAAGTGCATTGAACGTGAGTCTGCTAATTCTTCACCTGAATGTTCAAATGCTTCTAATGCTACAAATTCTTCATCTGTCTCTGCTATCACTAATTCCTCATCTGAGGACATTGCTAGTATCACTGATGATGCAGGGCTGAAGGAATTGTACATGACAGGCATGTACAAAAGCCTCAAAGGGCATTAGACTCTTTGTGACGTGCTTAAAAAGCAGATCCTCAATAGGAACCCTAGGAAAGAGGGTATTGCCTCTGAGAGGAAACTCAATGCTGATGAAACATATTGGAAGCCTGAGCAGTACCCCAAAACCTCATGGGTTGCTGCAAAGGGACCTCCAGTTGATCCATTCAATTTATCTGGCTTTACATGTGAATCTCCTCATTCTTCTGACGAGTCATTTGACTCCAACTATAAACTGTTCAAAAATCAGAATGGTGAAGTATTTGCTAGATATGTTGGCACTAACTGCAGGAACGGTTCCCCTATGAAGAAAATCTAGGTTCCCAAAAGGTGCCTTGAAAGTCTTCACGTGAATGTCCTCATGACACCACCTGTGAAGAATAGGAACTCCAGATCAAACTCTTCATATGGACCGAATTCTTCACATGGATCCAAGTCCTCATACGGACCAAATTCCTCACGTGGATCAAATTACTCAAAAGGATCAAAATCCTCATATGATCATCATCGTGCTAACCCCTCTGTTTCGCAGGGAAGAGCTAAGGGCTATGAATATGAGCATTATTCTTCTAACCATTATGTTCATAAGTCCTCGAAGAATTTCTCTGCTTATTCATATGCTTATCCTAACTCCTCTTATGTGAAATGAAGTGGACTGGCTTCTATGCCACCTTTCTCGTATGGTGCTCGCTGTCGGTGTCAAAACCGGCGGATCTCGGGTAGGGGGTCCCGATCTGTGCATCTAAGGCTAATGGTAACAGGAGGCAGGGGACACGATGTTTTACCTAGGTTTGGGCCCTCTCGATGGAGGTAAAACCCTACTTCCTGCTTGATTGATCTTGATGATATGAGTATTACAAGAGTTGATCTACCACGAGATCGTAGAGGCTAAACCCTAGAAGCTAGCCTATGATGATTATGATTGTTGTCCTACGGACTAAACCCTGCGGTTTATATAGACACCGAAGGAGGCTAGGGTTACATAGAGTCGGTTACAAAGAAGGAGATCTAACATCCGAATCGCCAAACTTGTCTTCCATGCAAAGGAGAGTCCCATCCAGACACGGGACAAAGTCTTGAGTCTTGTATCTTCACGGTCCAACAGTCCGGCCAAAGTATATAGTCCGGCTATCCGGATACCCCCTAATCCAGGACTCCCTCAGTAGCCCCTGAACCAGGCTTCAATGACGATGAGTCCGGCGCGTAGATTGTCTTCGGCATTGCAAGGCGGGTTCCATCTCCGAATACTCCAAAGTAAGTCTTGAACACTTAAATCGTGCCTGGCTCTGCAAGACGATTTTGACATGACATCGTAGAGAGAACGATATTCCACGAATATAATCTGCTGACATCTTTAAATAACGTGACATCACACCATGGTCGAGTCATCATCGAACCGTCCTCCCATAGCCAGCCATCGCACATATTGCGAGGCGGTTTCCCGGGCACGTCTTGTCGAAGCAGAGATCGTGTTCCCCTTATCACAGGGCTTTCATCAATATGGGCGTGGGTAGCCCAATCGTACCGCCAATTGCGGCGAGTGGAGAACGAGCAGGTTCCACCAGGCAAGTAGGGAGGCACAAAAGTTTTTATTGCCTCTATAAAGAGATAAGGCCTCTTCTTCTTTACCCACGCCTCTCCCTTCCGCTCGTCCATTCCCCTTCGCTCGAGCCCTAACGCCCAAGCACTCGTCTCCTCCACCGAAAAGAGGTTCTCCGAAGATGTTCGGATCCGGAGCAGGAGGCAAATGGATGGCCTCTACCGTCCAGGAGAAGGATATCAAAAAGCTTCGAGAGGCCGGGTATCTGGCCAAGAAAATCGGCAACCGTCTTCTGACGGCGGGACAGATCGTCCCCAATCCGGAGCCCCACGAGAGGGTCGTGTTTCTTCCTCATTTTGTCCGCGGGCTCAGGTTTCCCCTTCACCCATTTGTTCGTGGCATCATGTATTATTACGGGATTGATTTTCATGATCTGTCCCCTGATTCTTTCCTTAACATCTCGACGTCCATCGTCGTGTGTGAGGCCTTTCTCCGTATTTCGCCCCACTTCGGCTTATGGCCGAAGAACTTCAATGTGAATCCCAAGGTGGTGAACGGCGAGCACGCTGAGTGTGGCGGCACCATGGTGATCAAGATTCACATGGCCGATGGGCACCTTCAATTATTCCGTCAAGGAGTGGCAGCAGCAGTGGTTCTATATCACCGAGCCGCGCGGTAAAAAGTGGGCCGCTGCTCCTGAATTCAGATCCGGAGCCCCCTTGTGGCTCACGTCCTGGCCCAAGAAGGGCCTGAACTGGTCCTCATCCGACGAGCTATCGGTGCTCCACACGCGTCAAGGGCGCGGTAGACAAGGATGTCAAACTCGTCAATGTAGTCCAGGTGATGTTAGTTCGCCTGGTTCTCCCTTGCCAGCACCGGGCCTGTAATTTGTGGGAATACGACCCGGCCGAGCACCAGACCCTGCGAGAACTCTACGGATCCTCACACAAGGATATCTGGAAGGTGCTCTTCAAGTCCAGCAAACCATGGCCGGGCTCCATCGAGGACCGCGGGTATCAACTGTCCCGCTCCACAAGTCCGGTAAGTTATCACTATGTCCTGTCTATCCATGTTTAGCTGGCATATCCCGAGGGAGACGCTTTATCATGCTTTCCACAATTATCCCAGGAATGGACGAAGAAGGTGGGGCGGATACACTGTCCGGCCCCGCTGCCGGAGGAACCGGCAGGACCTCTTCTGACGAAGATGCTAGTCCCAGCGCCTTACAAGGCGCCGAAGAAAGAGGCTTCCAAGAAGGCCAAGGAGACCCGGAGCGGCCTCCGTCACCGTGGTGCTTCAGACACAAAATCTGAAGACTCCAGCGCCCATCCTTCCTCCGAAGACGAAGAGGAGGAGGAAGAAGACGAGTCCTCCACGGGGGAAGGGAAGAAAAGGACGACCTCCTCATTCTTGGAGGCCGAATCGCCGAAGAGGGAAAAAATCCTCTTCTAGAGGTGTCCACCACGGCTACCAATAGTAGCCCGGAGTGGGATCCCAGGGCCCATCCCCTGGTAAAATCGTGAGTACACAAAATCCGAATACGCCTAAGCGCCCAGGATTACTAAGGTGCAATATTTTAACTTGTGCCATACTTTGTGCAGCCCGGCGAGGTCTCGCGCCGAACTGTCCTCATTAGAGGATTCGCTGAGCTCAGATGCCCTGGAGAGCGAGACGCCTCCGGAGGTCCCTTCCCCGAAGCTTGGGCGTGACACCGAGGTGTCGTCTCAGCAGGACCCAGACCAGGGAGGGCATGCCTCTGGGGCCGGATACACAGGAGCAACGGTTCCCATGAACATCGATGGCGGGGGCGATTTTAGATTCGGCCCGCAGCCGGACACGGTCCTGGAGACCTTTGAAGCTCCAGGATTGGGCAGGCAACCCCCCTTGACGGAAGGAGGCAAGCCCGCTCCGTCGGCAACCTTTGTCCAAGCAGAGCTGCAGGGCGGCCTATCGACAATGCTAAAGAATGTGTCCATCGTCAATGAACATCGCGCCCTCATGGGTGCGGTGATTGAAAAGATTCAGTCCGCTGAGAGCGGACTGAATGAATCCTTCCTTAGCCTTATAAAAGGATTTGAGGTATGTTTTTAGGAACCTTTGAAGATTGTCATAGTATGAACGGTAGCCCCTGATGCACTGTCCGGTGAAAGAGAGAGAACCGGACAGGGGTCAAATTTCCGCTTCGCATGAGACTCGGTTGATGACATATATCTCTTTGTTTGAAAACAGGCGTTTGTAGCGACGATCGCCTCTCATACTATGGAGGTGTACGGACTAAAGCAGAGTCTGGAACGGGCCGAAGAAAAACTTGACCGAGTGAAGAAGCAGTTGGAGGACCAACAAGGTATGTCGAAACCTTTTGATAAGTTAAGCACAAATGAGTAGTTGTGCCTGATGAAAATATTTGTATTGTGTGCTCTAGGAGCAAATGCCAAAATTGAGGCACTGAAGAAGGCTGTGGCCGAAGCCAACAAGAAGGCCGCCGTGGAGCACGCTCTTCGCGAGAAGCACGAGGCCAGGGTCATTGAAGCTGAACGAGAGCTCCAGGAGGCCGTGAAGAAAAGTGATACCTTGGAGCAGGGTCTAGTAGGGAAAGAATCCAAACTCGCCCAAGCTCTCCAAGCCGCAAATGATGCTCGGGAGGAAGCCCGAGGTGCTCTGAAGGACATTCAGGAGGCAAGGAGGATTGCAGCTGGTAAGACTTTTTTACTCAAAGTGATTTTTATATAGTAATAGGAGAAACTCTAAGTGACAAGCTGAATTCTTGTTTCTCCAGGAGTGTTTGCGGACCTGCCACGCAGCATATCTGATGTTTCCCAATTCTACCGGGGTGAAGAGAAGAAGTCTGCTGAGAAGCATTTCTGGTCGCAGTATTTGGCGCCGAATTATCCGGTGCCCTTTGTCGATCAGCTGAAGCAGCTGATTGAACTGCACCAGGCGGCCGAACTAGCCATGAAGGACTTAGTTGTCTGGCTGTGGCCTGCTAAGCCAATTCCAAGCAGTTACTTCGGACTCGTGAAGCGGACTGTTGGTGCTTGCCCTCGGCTCGAAGTCATTAAGCGGTCGGTCTGTATAGAAGGTGCACGCATGGCATTTGCCCGTGCGAAGGTGCACTGGGGGAAGCTTGATGCTGAAAAGCTGATGACTAAGGGACCACCGGAGGGTAAGGAGCACCGCAAGCCCGAATTATATTATGATGGTGTCCTGAAAGGAGCCCGCCTTGTGGCGGAACATGTACCAAAGACACTATATTTCCCTGAAGGCAATCATGTTGTCCTTTGTAAGGCGGTATACTGGCACTATTATTATTTATTGCCTGTTATATGAAAGTTTTTTCAACCTGTGCGGCCGTTTAGTATATATGAATCCTGAGAATTGGCCAGTCGTAGGCTTCTGCCCCCACGTAGAAAGTACGGGGGTGTTCGGGACATACCTGAACACTCTTTATCCCATTTTTGGGTCCTTGGAGGAGGTGTTCATCATAGCGAACCAGGCAATCAGACTATAGGGCTTTATCACTCTCAATTAGCTATAGGAATTCGAGTATGGTAGGCGCAGCCCCTGGTGTTCGGAAGACCGTACGAGGGGCTCTAATAGCGCCTGATCGGAAGACCGATCTGTCACACTCTGCATTTGTTATGGCATTATGCGGAATAAATCTTTAAAGATTTTACAACCTCTCGAACAGCTGACCAGCTCTCGCCGTATCATGACAGTCAGTTTTCGGCTTTCTCTACTAAGGTGCTCGTCCGGAAGAACCGGGACACAATCGCAGTAGTTCTCCCAGCGCTTAGTCGATGGAGCGGAACGTAAGGTACCAAAACATGGGAGCCGGGCAAACCCAACTAATGACCCAAGACATGATTCGGGGTTGATGCATATAGTGCTATAAGTTCGGGGTGCCGAGCGACCGAGAGGGTGGCCGGACTTTGTTGCCATATTATGAGAACAATGAAGCCCCTGGCATAATGGGGCATGACACTATGTGCGGGTGCCGTTTATGATGAAAAAGGCGTCAATGAGGAACAACGGCCGGTAAGTGTCATTTAGTTTGTAGTGGAGTGACACGTCTATGCGTATGAGTACGGTTTATGTTATGAAAAGAGGTATGCTGGCGGAACCTATCGCGGCCGGACGGGAGGAAGCTGTGTGCGGATCCGAAGTGTATCCGGACTGTCTTCTTGGGGAATACTTGTGTATTCCCGCCTTGTGCGTCCGAGCTGATTCCATGTCGCCAGTCCTGTTCTGCACAAAAGTGAGTCTGTAAAGAAAAATGCTTAGAGGCATTTGTGTGTTATAGGGTGGTTGAACCGCGGGGCTCTTCCCCAGCTTTTGCCGGAGTGTTTGGTCGGAGCCTGGTCGAGCCAGGCTACCATGCCGTAAAGTAGCTCGGACTCCTTTATTGGTGTCCGGGGGTTTGGCTGTCGAATCGTGGTTCGATAGAAAGGCACAACTCGCTACCTCAGCGATGGTGTACTTTCCAGTGTCGGGGTGGAGTTCGGCCTTGCCCATAGTTGTGACTATGTCACGTGGGTTTGGCATGGTGTGGCACCGCGTTGAATCGAGCCAACGCGGTTCGTCCCGGTAGTATATAATAGTTAATGTATAAGGGGATAATGCCGAAGAGTTACTCTTTGGTATGGTGTTTGTTTGGTTATCCGAAGACAACCTCCAGGGTGGTGGGCCTGTAAAACTTGGCCTTTGCACCTGGAACGACATCTTTTAGAAGATGTTTTTAGTGGGTTTGATCCTCGAGCGATCAATACCTATGTGGTGAATTGTGTCCTGGCACAGCAAGTTTGGGCTACTGTTTATGCCCATAGGGGCTCGTGTGAGGTGGAACCCACCAACTATTGGGTCGATGGTAAGTGCAATTAAATTGCCATTGCTAATATTGTCTAGACGGTCTATGTGATCGGAGATGATCGGCCGTATTTTTGTACCGTGGGTGACTTGTATTGTTGAGTCGGCATCCCTAGGAGTACACATTCGTTCCTTTGCTGGTTTGCAGAGGATTTTCCTTTTACCTTGCAATGTTTGGTGGTCTGGGCTCCTCGTTGTTTGAGACCTCTTTTCATTGTTTCCGGCGCACGACCGGCCGTTTTGTTTTGAAGATCCGACATTCTCTATTGGTATGATTAGCCGCCATTCTAGGGGTACCATGAATTTGACATGGCTGGTCGAGTATGCTGCCCGGGCCGGATGGGCCTAAGTTTTTCTCTTTCCGCTGACCGGACTGGGAGCCACGGAATCTGGCACCAACTGCCTTGTCTTGGGCGTCATCATTATTTTTGTGACGCTTATGTCTGTTGTGTCGAGGTTTATGGATGCTGCTTCGCGTTTCCTGTGTATTGCCCTAGACCGTGATGTACTGGCGTCGGGGTGTGGGCTTTAGGACCTCCTTCTCAGGTTGAGGTAGCAAATTGTGCTTTGTCTACCCTTTGGTGGGGAGGTCGAGTCTGTATTCCTCGTCTGCCAGGACCTTAGTCCATCTGTCTATGAGCAGATCTTGGTCAGCTTGGAGCTGCTGTTGCTTCTTTTTCAGGCTTCTTGCAGTGGCCATAAGCCGTTGCTGGAAGCGAACCTGCTCTACGGGATCCTCAGGCACGCCGAATTCATCATCGCCGAGGCTCACCTCGTCTTTGGAGGGAGGCATGTGGTTGTCCTACTTCGAGTATCCATTCGTCGCCTGTTCAACTGGGCTAATCTTCCCGTCTTCCTGTCCGGCCTGCTTGAAGGCAGGATGGTCGGGATTGTATTCGTCTTTGGCACCATCTGGATTGCTTTCGTCTCATGTGCCAGTACTGCTGTGGCGGGGCTTATAGCGGCGTCGATGACGCCCATGCTTTGATTTCTTCCTGGAGGGGTTATCCTCCATTGCCTCATCGCCATTGGTTTCTTTGGGAGTGTCCACCATATATATATCATACGAGGAGGTGGCTGTCCAGCGCCCCGTGGGCGGTGGTTCCTGTTCTTCTCCTGCATCGTCGTCCACACTGTCGATGTCTTCAGAGTCGAAATCAAGAACGTCGGTCAAATCGTCGACAGTGGCAATGAAGTGGGTGGTGGGTGGGCAACAAATTTCCATGTCGCCTGCTTCCCACTCGAGCCAGACATAGTTCGACAAAAAGTCTCCTAACAAAGAGAGAGACTTTAATGAATTCAGCATGTCGCTAAAGGGCGAATGCTGGAAGATATCCGCAGCGGTGAACTCCATTACCGGAGCCCAACCAGATTCGGCGGGCTCGGGGGCGCGCGGTCTGGAACCTACAGCCGGACACAAGTCCCGGGGTCCAGTGACACAGACTTCCTTGGGGGCAGAGTCTGTGCTCAGCTCTACAGCCGATGAGTATGCGGCCTCCGGGGCAGGGTCCATCCACCCGTCCTCGGACGACGCGATCTACCCCGGATTTAGGTCCGGAGCTATTACAGGTGCGACATCCCGAATATTGTCAGACAGCAGGTCTAAGCCGTGCTCGTCGTGACTGTTTGGCGCTCCTGGCATAGGCCCAAATCCGTCGAAGATCAAGTCTACGCGGATATCGGTCGTGTAGTTCAGGTTTCCGAACCTGACCTGATGGCCAGGGGCGCATCTATCGATCTGCTCTAGATGGCCAAGCGAATCGGCCTGCAGTGCGAAGCCGTCGAACACGAAGATATGCCCGGGGAGAAAAGTCTCACCCTGGACCGCGTTGTTGTTGATGATTGAAGGAGCCATCGAGCCTTGCCGCGACGACACAGAGGAACTCTCAATGAAAGCACCAATGTGAGTGTCAAAATCGGCGGATCTCGGGTAGGGGGTCCCGATCTATGCGTCTAAGGCTAATGGTAACAGGAGGCAGGGGACACGATTTTTTACCCAGGTTCGGGCCCTCTCGATGAAGGTAAAACCCTACTTCCTACTTGATTGATCTTGATGATATGAGTATTACAAGAGTTGATCTACCACGAGATCATAGAGGCTAAACCCTAGAAGCTAGCCTATGATGATTATGATTGTTGTCCTACGGACTAAACCCTCTGGTTTATATAGACACCGGAGGAGGCTAGGGTTACACAGAGTCGGTTACAAAGAAGGAGATCTAACATCCGAATCGCCAAGCTTGTCTTCCACGCAAAGGAGAGTCCCATCCGGACACGGGACGAAGTCTTGAGTCTTGTATCTTCACGGTCCAACAGTCCGGCCAAAGTATATAGTCCGGCTATCCGGATACCCCCTAATCCAGGACTCCCTCACTCGCAGAGTGATGAATTCTTTGCCACCCCTTCAGATGTGGGTGGTGAAGAAAAAAAACTAATCTCTTATGCAGGGTCAGGTCTCCAGACGGGCTTAAAACGTCTGAAGAATTTGCTGGAGACCTGAAAAATGCCTGAAAGGACGCAGGCTAATCATGAAGAAATGAACTTTCATTTCTCACGTCCTCATACTGTTTTAACTGTTCTATTGCTTGATGAAATTGATCTGATGATATTGATGTCATATTATTCACTGATGAAGTATATGAGTTTGTAAGCCGCACTAATTCATCTACAGGATGATCAACCCAAAGCCAATGAGTTGGTCCTCGATAGTGGATGTACAAATCACATGACTGGTGACAAGAATCTATTGATGGATGCTCCCTTATCACCATCGCATCTGAAGCACATCATCTTTGCTGACAAAGGCAAAAGTCAGGTATTGGGTCTAGGTAAGGTTGCGACCTCAAAGGATTGACACATGGACAAAGTAATGCTTGTCGAGTCCTTAGGATACAACCTCGTGTCTGTCTCAATGCTTTGTGATCTTGATATGGTTGTTATCTTTGGCAAATATCGTTGTGTTGTGATCATGGAAGCTGACAATTCCAAACTCTTCGAAGGCTTTAGGAGAGGAGACTTGTATATTGTTGATTTCTCTATAGGACCACAACCGGCCGTATGCCTACTTGCAAAAGCTTCAGAAGGTTGGCTATGGCATCGACGACTTGGTCATGCTGGCATGAGGAATCTGCACACGCTTGCGAAGAAAAGGCATGTCATTGGCATTAAGAATGTCAAATTACTCAAGGATCATTTGTGCGGAGCCTGTGAAGATGGAAAGATGACCAAGGCCAAACATCCAGCAAAGACTATCATGACTACCACTCGACCATTTGAATTGCTTCACATGGATCTCTTTGGTCCTAATCATTATTCTGCAGTTACAAATGATGCATCTCTATATGGCTTTGTTATTGTTGATGATTATTCTTGTTACACATGGGTGCACATGGTCACTTACAAACATGAGATGCAGGAAGTCTTCAAACGATTTTCCTCGAGGGCTTCAACCAACTTTGGTGTGAAGATCAAGCACATCAGAAGTGACAATGGGACTGAGTTCAAGAATTCCGGTCTTGATGACTATCTTGATGAACTTGGTATTACTCATGAGTTATCTGCTCCTTATACTCCTCAGCAGAATGGCGTCGTGGAGCGCAAGAACAGAACTCTTGTTGAGATGGCTCGCACTATGCTGATGAATACAAGACGCCTCGTTGTTTCTGGATTGAGGCAATTGATATTGCGTGCCACATCATCAACAGAGTATATCTTTACAAATTCTTCAAGAAGACTGCTTATGAACTCCTCACTGATAAGAAACCCAATGTGAGTTATTTCAAAGTCTTCGGTGCTAAATGTTGGATTAGAGATCCTCATCACAATTATAAATTCGCACCGAAAGCACATGAGGATTTTATGCTTGGTTACAGAAAGGACTCGCACACCTACAGAGTCTTCAGCAACGTTCTTCACAAAGTTGTTGAAACTGTAGATGTGTGGTTCGATGAAACTAATGGCTCGCAAAGAGAGCACCTACCTTCTGTGATAGATGAACCAGCACCTGAGGAATCTATCAAGTTCAAGGCTACTGAGGATGTCATTCCTACCAAAGAATCTGCTGAAGAATTCATTCCAGATCGTGAAGAACGTCGAGCTGGTGCACCTGAAGAAAATGGTGCTGAGGAAAATGGTCCTGAAGAAAATGCGGATCAAATTCCTCGACTACAACCCACTCATCCTCGCGTTGCAAACGAAGTGCAAATTGAGAGAATCATCGATGACATTGAAGCACCAGGTCCTCTCACACGCTCAAAAGCTTCACATTTGTCTAACTTTTGTGGGCACTTTGCTTTTGTCTCTATCACATAGCCCACTAAGGTAGATGAAGCATTTCTGGAGCCTGAGTGGATTCAAGCTATGCAAGAAGACTTACATCAATTCGAGCTCAACAATGTCTGGGAACTGGTCAAACGTCCAGATCCTCGCAAGCATAATATCATTGGCACAAAGTGGATCTACCTCAACAAGCAAGATGAAAATGGCCTTGTGGTAAGGAATAAGGCACGGCTTGTAGCTCAAGGCTACACACAGGTTAAAGGAATTGATTTCGAAGAAACTTTTGCACCTGTTGCTAGACTTGAGGCTATTCGCATATTACTTGCTTATGCTAACCATCATGATATCACTTTATATCAAATGGATGTGAAAAGTGCATTCGTCAATGGTAAGCTTGAGGAAGAAGTATATGTTGCTCAACCCCCAGGTTTTGAAGATCCAAAGCATCCTGGCAAAGTCTTCAGACTCAATAAGGCCCTGTATGGCCTCAAGCAGGCCCCTCGGGTGTGGTATGATACTTTGAAGGAATTCCTCATGAAGAAAGCCTTCAAACCTGGTTCACTCGACCCAACTCTTTTCACTAAATCTTATGATGGTGAATTTTTTGTGTGCCAAATTTATGTTGATGATTTTTGGCTGTACTGACCAACGTTACAGTGATGAATTTGCCTACATGATGAGTGAAGAATATCAAATGTCTATGATGGGAGAATTGAAATTCTTTTTAGGTCTTCAAATTCGTCAACGGTGCAATGGCATATTCATATCTCAGGAGAAATACCTCAAAGATGTATTGAGGAAATTCGGCATGCAAGATTGCAAAGGGGTCAAAATTCCTATGCCCAAAAGTGGCCATCTATGCACTGACGAAAATGGTATCGACTTCGATCAAAAGGTATACCGCTCCATGATTGGCTCTTTATTGTATTTATGTGCATCTAGGCCAGATATTATGCTTAGTGTTTGCATGTGTCCCCGATTTCAAGCTACACCGAAGGAATCACACCATAAGGTTGTGAAGCATATTCTTTGATATCTATCTCACACACCAACACTTGGATTATTGTACCCCAAGGGCTCGGCTTTTGATCTCATTGGATATTCAGACTCTGACTATGTTGGTGATCGTGTGGACCGCAAGTCAACATCTGGCACATGCTATTTCCTTGGATGATCTTTGGTCTGTTGGTCCTCGAAGAAACAAAACTGCGTATCACTATCTACAGCTGAAGCTGAGTACATTGCTGCTGGTTCTTGCTGTGCTCAATTGCTGTGGATGAAGCAAACTCTCAAGGACTATGGCGTCAACATGAAGAATGTGCCTCTCTACTATGACAATGAGAGTGCAATCAAGATTGCTCATAACCTAGTTCAGCACTCGAAGACAAAGCACATCCAAATTCGTCATCATTTTCTTCGTGATCATGTGTGGAAGGGCAACATCTCTATTGAGCATGTACGGACTGAAGAACAGCTAGCCGATATCTTCACAAAGCCCTTGGATGAGAAGAGATTTAGCAAGTTGAGGTGTGAGCTAAATATCCTAGAATCTTTGAATGTTCTTTGAAAGGGACACTCATTCTAACACTTATGCAAAATTGATGACCTAGATGTGCAACACGCGAAGAAACACTTTTCTTCAATCAATGAAGACTAACACTCTAAGTGTGAAGAAATTAACAAAGAATTTGATTCTTAGAACCCTACGACAATTGTACGCGGTGTCTGAAATCATCATTCTTATACGGTGGGTCACGCCACCACCAAAAGTTGAAAATCTTCAATTTGAGTTTTTCCTCAGTTTTTGAAATTCCTCAGTTGTTCAACTTCTTCAACTTTGCATTGTCTTTACTGTCTCCGTCGTTTTTCTTCATATATATATATATATATATATATATATATATATATATATGAGTTTATGTCCTCTACAGCATTCACTTATTGCTATTTCTTCAAGCTGCTTTTTCTGCTAAGTGAATGTGATCGGACCCTTCCCCCTCTATGCTAAACTCAACCCAATCTTTTCACCAATTCTTCATGTGCATTCTATTTGAAACTCGTTCAAAATCTTCATTATGTCCTTGTCAGCTGAAGAATTTGTGAACGAAACTTTTAACTTATATTATCTAAATTTTCGGCTTTGCCGCTCAAAACGTTTCGCATCCCACGATAATACTTATCTATTCACCCATGATCTCACATGATCGCCACCTCTCAGTACGTGGGTGACACATGTCAACCGAATGAGAAGGGTCAGGGGCACATTCGTCCAAGTTCCTCGGGCGTACAGTTTTTTACTCCGACTATAAATACCCCCTCCCCTTCCTCACTTCGTTTTTACTCCTCTCGTTCTCACTCTCGCTCGAGCTTCTCAAACCCTAGCACCGCCACTACTTCATCATTGCCGGTGAGGAAGAGCTTCATTGCCTCGACCTTGTCGCCGTCGTACTCGCGCTGGCTGCGGATTTCTTCACTCCGCCGCCGCCGTAGCTGTGTTCCTCTGCCAAGTTAGGGCGTGGAAGATCTGAACTGATGAACTTCACATCTACACTTCCCAGTTCGTTGTGTTCTTCAAAAAGGGTAATTAAAAGTTACTTTTACTGCCCTCCTTGATTCAAATGTTTTCTTAAAAATCTTCAAAGGTGTTTATTCTTCAAATCTTCACACACTGAACACCTCACATGTCATCTGCTCTTGATTCGTTTCTCTAACCAATAATTTTTCTTCAAGATTCCTCAATTGTGTGGATCTTCGATCTATACAACTCTAGAACCTAAGACAAAGATCGCTTAGTGAAATTCTTCAAGACTCATCTGGTCAAATTCCTCAAACTTATTCTTTTTGAAAAACCTTCTCAGAACGCATATGACCTCTCCAAATTCCTCGCAACTATATGCTGTTCATAGGTACTCATGTCTGCTACTGAATCACTAGGTTCTCATCAACTTAACTCATTTGCAGCGTTCCTTGAAGAAAAGTTGCATACATCTTCAGGGAATTTCATTGTTCAAATTCCTCAGCTAAAGAAAATGGCTGATGGTAAGAAGCCACAGAAGGGTGGAAAGAGGCCTGAGGTCAATACTGCTTTCGAGATCCTGATGACATATACAAGGATTATTGCACTCCTGATGAGGCCAAATTTGGCAAGGAGGACAAAAATCAGCGCAAGGTGCGCATACAAAGGATAGAGAGGAGATGGGCACAGGAATGGAGGGAGTACAGATATGTTACTCCCAAGTATATGAAGAAATTCGCTCTCAACCCTCCATGCCCAAGACCTCCGTTGGCACCTGGCCAATTGGCAGATCTCAGCAGCCTCAAGCGTGGTGAGGATTATCCTGATGAATGGACAAAGCGCCAGGCCAAATTGGCCAAACAGGCAAAAGAAGCAGTGAGGAAATTCAATGAAGACTCTGCTGCTACTGCTACCGCTGTTGAGGCCTCTGCAAGCAAGCCGAAGAAGGCCATGGCTAAGAAGCCTGCTCACAAGCCAAGTGCTTCACCCTCAATGCCCTCGCGACCAAATTCATCAGCAATGCCCTCACGGCCAGATTCTTCAAAGCCCTCACGGCCAACTCCTCAAACTGCCCCTCCTCATTCAAAGTCCTCAGCTCCTCCGTCAAAGTCCTCAGCTCCTCCAACTAAATCCTCTGCACCTGTGCATCTCGCCACGTGCCAAAGGACTACAGGCATCTCAATTGCCTCAGGAGCTTCTGCGAGTTCCTCAGCTGCACCAAATTCCTCAACTGGACCCTCTCTGCTGAAGAAAAAGGCCACTGCTGGACGAGGCTCTCGACCAAGTCCTCACAAGAAGCAGGTCACCTTTCAAGTGCCATCTAATGATGACGATGCTGGTGATGAAGAACTTGCCGAAATCATCAGAGACAGGCATGTCAAGGCTGCTAGAGCCAAAGGCAGCAATGTGCTAATGTTACGGGATCCGAAGTTGATCCTAGATTTCATCAATCTATGGCACAAGGACCCGAACACACCTTTGCCGGAGATGAACCTCACTCCTGGTCAAAGTCATGTTTTGACTGCCTTCATTGAAGAAGAAAAATGGAAATATGAAGAAGGAAGAAGAGTGAAGAAAACGCAGTACAAGAAAGAGCGCTTTCTGAGGGAAAATGTTCTGAAGCTTTCCCCTGAAGAACTCGTTGCCTTACAAGCTGAGATCAAGCAACTGAGTGATGGATTTGATTGCTACTATGCTGACTGGCTTGGAGCCAAAGTCAGATTTGTGAAGATTACTGATAAATTCACTTCAAATGTTGCAGCCCCAACGCAACAAGAAAATCCTTAGGCTGATGCATCTGCATAGCCTACTGAAGAACATGCCAGCACCGTTGATGACAATCAGGCTGCTGAAGAAAATGAAAGCACCAGGGCTGATGACTGCATTCCAACCGCTGAAAAAATTGCCAGGGCATCCGCTAGTGTTGCGCCTGAAGAAAATGAAGAAGTCAGGGCAACTACATCAGTTGTGCCTGAAGAAAATGAACCAAATTCCTCTGCTCCTCCTGCACCTACACCAACTCCAATCCTTCCATCTGCATCAGATGTGAAGAAGACCAAGGCTGCAGAGCGCGCAACTGTGAAGAAAAGGAAGGCATCAATTTCATCAGATTCTTCAGCTTTGAAGAAGATGAAGCCACTGACTAGCTTATTTGACAACCCAATTGATGTCGTTCCTGTCTCATCCATGCCATCAAAGGACACTATTCCTTTTGCTGAAGATTATGTGATTCCAAGTGAATCAGATGAAGAGATTCCTTCTGCTGCTTCTTCAGAGCAGTTGGATGAAGAAATTGAAGTGGATAAAATCCCTTCAACTCCAATAGTTTCATCGCCCATGCCTCAGTTCACTGCTGAAGAGGCCGACGTTGAAGAAATGAGTGAAGATGAAGATGTGGACATTGCATGTACAACACCAGTGTTGAATGATGACTTTTGGGAAAGTCAGCACCCCAACTCCCCTCTGTTCACACCTATGCAACAAATTCCTCAGTCCCCTGTCACTACTGAAGTACAAATGGGATCTGAAGAATCTCGTGCAACTCCATCTGTTCATGAAGAGATTCCAGCCACTAGTGCTGATGAACATGTTAATGAAGAATTGAAGACCCAGGCTGCAACTAAAGAAGAGCCTGAAATTCCTCAGCCTATGGATCCTGAGATTCGATTCCTGAGGTGGTGATGCAATTGACTGATACTCCTCAGCCCAAGCCAAAGGATCCCTTCTCAAAGAAGCGGAAATTCAAGGCTTGACTTCTTCGGAGAGCATGTTTTCTTCACTGAATTCAACCCATATGACTCTATTCGTCTTAGAAGGAAGCGCTTCTGGACTGCCAGCCAGGCAGACTTCTAGTCTTCACTGCTATTCAACAAAGACAAAATCTTCGACCACGAGCATATTCCTCACGTGGATATGGAATCAATGCCTTGCTTCTCTCCAGTCCTCAGTGTGCTTCATGATGCAGGACTGCTCAACTTTTGCTCTTACATTGTTGATTGGAATGAAGAGCTTATTCTTCAGTTCTATGCAACGCTGCATGTCATAGGTGATGCTGACGATATCAACACTTGGGGGTTGGACTGGATGACCGAAAATACCCATTACAAAGCACCGGCCTCTGAATTACTTCATGCCCTGCCAATCAGTCCTCCCCCTGAAGGTGCTCGTTGTCTATATCAAGAACCTAAACTCATTGCTCATTACATGCAAGTGCTAATGAAGCCTCTGAAGCCCGGTCAAGCCCCAAGGACCAAATTCCTCGTGAAAGAATTGATGTATGTACCAAGAACAGTCTATCGCATTCTGACGAAGAATTTGAGTCCTATCAAAGGCCACGACTCATCTGATGAGGAAATTGTTGGCATCATGAAGAATCTGCTATTCAACATCATGCATGGCATCCCTGTCAATTATCATGGTTTCTTCATGAGGACTCTGGCAAATGTTGCACTTTCTCCGTTTGAGCTGAAGCCTTGTGCTCCTTGGATTATGAGATTCCTCAGAATAAGGTCTTCACTCAACTACAAAGCTGATTTTCAGAATCACCTCAGCTACTTGCCCCCGATTGAAGTCCTCAAGCGGACATATTCCTCAGCTGATGAGAAGGGCAAGGCACTGACTGTTATTGATGAAGGCGTTCGTCCATTGGATGGTCAGTTTCACAAAGCTGCATCTTATTCCACCAATATGACTCTGCCACTCATGATTCTGCTGCCAATGCACCCAAGTCAAATCCTCAAGCCACTGCTCCTCGTGTGATGACTGACCGTGAGCTGCTTCTTAGTCTTCACCAGAAGGTGGATCAAAACCACAAATGGGTTAAGCGTCAGTTTGGTTCTATTCTTCACAACATGACTGCTACACATAATGCAGTGAAGAAAAACCATTACTACCTCCATGAAGTCTTTGATCGCACCTGGGCTATTCCGTCACATGTATATGATGAAGAAGATCTGAAGAAAATGGGTCTCAAGGAAGATTTTGACTGGTCTGCTCCTCCACCGAAGAAATACAAGAAGGTCAAGGTTCCTTTATCCAGCTCATATTCTTCATCACGCGACCCGGACGAGTATGAAGACTTGAATGACACTGCGGCAGGCCCTACAACGACACATGACCCCAACAACGCTGGCACTCCTTCATCATCATGATATTCTTCAGGGGCGTTAGTCCTCATTTTCAACCCTTTTGGTCATTCGATGACAAAGGGGGAGAAATTTGAGTTAGTCTTCACGCGGGTCTATCTTATATGGGCATTTTTTTGCTAAGTTACAACTCTCGTTCTTCTGATGACTTTGCTGGATCGAGTTATAAACTTAAACTCTATGGTGGCCTGATACTTTTGCTGAGTTCTTCTACATGCTTATTCCTCATTAATGTCAATGCACGCATGCTGAATTACATCAGTCACCATATTTCATCATGCATTTCAAATTCTTCATATTATATGTCAAATGCGTGTATGAATTACAAGATATAGGGGGAGATCTCCATGATTATACTTTTCAAGTGTGCATTGCTTCAAAAGCAAATTCCTACTATGCACATCTTCTGGGGGAGTTCTTCTATATCTTGCAATCAAATTCCTCAATATCAGTATTTACACTTCATATGTTTATCCCCATTAAATACTTAACCTATATTGTCATCAATCACCAAAAAGGGGGAGATTGTAAGTGCATCTAGTGCCCCTTAGTAATTTTGGTGTATTGAAGAATTATAGGTTAAGGGACTGATGCGTTTGTGAGTGTACATAGGTCTATAAGTCTATGAGGAGTTTGATATTTACAGAGAAAGTCGACCCCTAAAAATGAAGTTCTTCAACTGAAGACTTTGGATTTCTGAAGACTTTCTGAAGACTTTGAAAGTGAAGAAATTGGTGTGACCTTGAAGACCTGTAATTCATTCGAGGAACATGAAGCGTGAAGACTTTTGTTTTCATAGTTTCATTTTCTCTTTCTTGAGTCATAGGAAACACCGTACTGTTAAAGGGGGTCGAGGAAATACTAAGGAAAAATTTCCATGTGATGCTCAACTCAAAATCCTACACCTACCAATCCCTTCGAGTGAAGCCATTGGAAATCTCATACAGTTCAGTCAATTTCTTCAGTGACAGAGACGAAGTTCTTCTGGTCGCTGAGGAATTTGTTCTGACTGAGGAGTTAGGAATTCGCCAGTGCGGATTGCCTACACAGTGAGGAACATGATAGCCCTAAGGAATTTGAGAGTCCAAATTCCGACCGTTGTTGTGCTATGCGCCAGCTGTCCCAAAATATCTACCCACCTAACGGTCATATCATTGAAGGGCATTTATGTCTTATCATGTCAGGCTGCTCCCTAGGCTATAAATAGCCACCCCCTACAACCACTAGCTGGTTGGCTGCTCCGAGAGAAACTGACACTTGTCATTTGAGAGCATCCCATCCTCTGAGGACTTTGAGAGAAAATCATCAAGTGAGGAAAACCCAAACCCAAACACCTTCAAACCCAAAGTGATTGAGCATCACTTAAGAGATTGATCCTGCGTGGATCCGACGCTTGTTACCTTTGAAGACTGAGCTTCTTCCAGATGGTTAGGTGTCATGGTCTAGAGCATCCAAGATGAATTGTGGATCGCCGAGTGACCGAGTCTATGAAGGTTTGGAAGTCACCTGAAGACTTACCACGAGTGATTGGGCGAGGTCTGTGTGACCTTAGCTCAAGGAGAATACGGTGAGGACTGTGTGTCCAGGACTGTGTGTCCTCGGGTTTAAATACCTAGCCGCTCCAACCAGACGTACAACTGAGACAGCAGTTGGAACTGGTCTACCAAATCATTGTCTTCACCAAGCTTACTGGTTTTATTTCCTCAACTCTTTCATTTCCTCATTTCAGTTGTTGTGTGCTTGTTCATATATGTTTGAAGACTTTGACTGGAGACTTTTTCAATTTCCTCAGTTCAATTTCTTCAGTCTGTCCGTCTTCATCCTGTGTTATCCTCTGTTTACGCTTTCTGTACTCTGTGCTTGTCTTCATTTCATCATGATGGCTATGCTTGTGTTCTGTTATGTTTACTTTTGAGTACTTATTCTGCTGCAAGTAGTCCTTCGCTAAGGAATTTCCTCACCAGCAAATTCCTCAGTGAAGAATTCATAAAAATTGCCTATTCAACCCCCCATCTAGTCGATATAATGCACTTTCACGTTCGACTACATCAACCGCGTTAACTAACGCTTCCGCTTTCGGTCTACGAGGGTAAGTGGACACACTCTCCCCATCTCGTTGCTACGCATCTCCTAGATAGATTTTGCATGATCGTAGGAATTTTTTTGAAATTGCATGCTACGTTCCCCAACAGAGGGAACCGAGGAGGCTGGGGCGCCCTTATCCTTTCACCGTCGACGGCGAGGTGGTCGGGGACGACCCCCGCTCAGGCGTGCGTCGGGTCGGAGGAACAGGGGAGGGACGCGACCGGGGGAGATAGGTGGGCCGACTCGAGTGGGCCGAGGCCTAGGGGCAGGGGCTTTTCTTTCTCTTTTGCTTTTTCTTTTTCTTTGTTTTCCTTTTTGTTTTTCTATTTTCATTTCTTTTTAAAACCATAATAGTTTTATAAAATATAAAACTTGCACCTAAATTAGTATAATAAATTAGGCCACTGCCACAATTAGTTTAGCATTTAAGTAAATTAGTTTAGAATTTTTATAAATTAAAAAGTATTTAAATAATTGTTTTAGTCACTGTTTAAATTAGTTTAGGGCATTTAAGCACTTTCTAAAAATGTTGTTTCACCACCATAATTAGTTATGTATTATTTGCCACATGATGAACATTTTAGTTTCCATGTTTGTGAATTCCTATATTTCACTTATAATTTGAATTTGAATTCAAAGTGGAATTTGAAATGAGATATGACAAAGATTATCAAGCACTGTTTTGCAAAATGATTAGCTTAATCACAGAGGGTTACTGTAGCTCATAATATAGGGGTGTTACACGAGGCTAAGGTATGTACTAGTAGCTATGTGATCTCTCTCTCTCATGTTCATTTCCGATGATGATTTTGATCATGATTAGCTTTGTTAATGGAGTTGAATCTTGTGATGTAAACCGCTCTATTCTCTTTGTAGTGAATTGAATCTGGCTCGTCTATGAAGTTTCTGTATGTTGGATTGAATATTTTGGGTATCATTGAGATTACATGATGCATATCTAGTATAATTTGCGGAGACATGTAGTAACATTGGGATAACTCTATGCATAATAAATTAGAATGATAAAGATCGTATGGTGTTGTCGTAGTGTAATTTCTTGTGGGGGGGGGGTCCTTGTGGTGACATTGGGGTGGTTCAACATATTAAGATCGGATGACTTTGAGGTGGTTTGCTGTTAGCGCACCTACGTTATCTCATCCTACTTTGATCGGATAAAAAGAGAAATTTGGAGTGATTCTTTACCGCACTTTTGAGGGCATATTATGTGTTTTAACTATGTTAATGATGTTGACAATTGACACTAGTGAAAGTATGAACCCCGCGCCTTGTTTCCAAGCAGTGAGACATCGTTTTACTCACTTTTACTATTTTTTTACCTTGTTGCCCTTATTTATTACAAAAATACAAAAAATTAATCCAAACTATCAATATCACCCAAATTATCAATCTCTTCATCGAACTAGTGCACCTATATGATCAACAATTGTGTTAGGTGTGCTGGAGACACCCGAAACTACTTGTATTTTGTTGTAGCATTGTTTGAAAGGGACTACTTTCAACCTACACCTCTCGCGGATTGATAAACCTTAGATCATCCATTTGAGGGAATTTTTTTGATGTCCTACAATTCTTTGTGCTTGGAGGCCTACTAAAGTCTTTTAAAATAGAGTGTGTAGAAGACATAAAGCTATTTATAGTGTCGTTATCGGGGAGGTGAGTGTTTAAAGGTATCTTCTTTAGATCTTACAATTGAATATTTTAGTTTCTTATTTACTAGTTTGTCTTATGAAATAAAACAACAAATAAATGAAGATGAGTGCACTTGGTTATCATTGTAAAGTTTATCTTGAAAATATGAAATCTGAACATGGACTTGATGTATTCAAGGAAGAACTTTAAAAGATGATTGATGTGAGTTCTTTGAAAATTAATCATGATTGCAATGTTATTAGTATGTACTTTATGAATATCAAACATGCTAATGGTATGCAAACTATCAACTTGGGGTTGTCGGAGTTTGATGAATATGATCTTTTTAGCCCCTCTACTTTTGAGATGAAATGTACTATGATGAGAATATGCCACTAGATATGATGATTACAATGATGAAAGTGGATTCAAAGAGGTCATGACTTTAAGTAGTGTTGATTCCACTATTTTGGAGAATGTTTAAATTGATTATGATGAGTTTAAAGTTGCCACTTAAGATGATTATGATGGTTCTTATGTTATAAAGAATACTGATAAGCATCCTTATGGAACTTATCATAATTATGAAGAGAAATACCCACTACCATGCAAATGGTTTATAGTGTTCAACTTCCACAAGATAACTATACTTGTTGTATTTAACATCGTATTTTCCCTAGAAGCAAGGCATTTTCTTCTCATATTGCAAGGTAGGGATCCTGCCCTGCAATCGACAAGAAATAATGTGGTCCATACAGTGAGTACATAAAAAAATACATGGCCTAGTTTGAAATGAACTACAAGAATCAACTAGCCTAAATTGAGTCGTGGGTTCATCACATATATGAGAAAAAATGAAATAATCAAGGACCCAGATGTAAAACATGTGTTTTAGATTAACTTCGATCAGACGGTCCACTCTACAAGAACGAGGAACCTAACCACCTGGGCCGTACCTAGGGTGCCAGCCCGTTAGCACACATGCTCGACCCATCATATGGGCATGTCCCCGAAACACGACTAAACAGGCCATGCCCGGCACACAACATGTTTGGGGCCATGCCTTGGCCAGGCTGGGGTTTCATATTTTTTTAATACTAGATGATTCCCCGCACGTTGCTGTGGAAAATATTGCTCAAAATTGGTGTTTTACTTGGTAAATTTACTCTCTTAAAAAGTTTAGCAAACAAATGAATAAATTATTTTCATTTGACATTGATACTTAGGAGTGATACATGACTATGGTGGTACATATATAGGTAAATAAGGTCGACCCACCAATTTACATCATTCAAAGTTTGGACAACAACCACAATCAAAATAGAGGTTTATATATATGGTCATTTGCACGTGGAACCAACTGTTTTAAAGCTCCAATATAGGCTAACATCTCAGCTTTTGCAATGGAAGAAATCTTTCAAGCTACAACTATAACATCATCACAAAACTATAGGCCTGAGTCTTGAACACATGTGTACATCTACTTTGATCCATCCCACAGCAGGAGGTAAGCAAATGTCATGCAAATGCCATCAGTCTCATAGAATCATGAGGGCTTCACCTTGTAAACTTCTATGTTGTTACATGTTTTATCTGGAAGCCCCTCTTGTGACTAATATTGTGGATTACATAACACAACTCTACAGAAACATTAACAAACTAATCAACTTATTAGTGCATTGCATTTAACGAAAATGGCATCAGTTAGAGAAATAGGGATATAAGAAATATAATTGGATATCATGTATATAGGTGTGGCAGTAAAGATATGTTCACCTTCCTATATTTTCCTCATAGTAGACAGCATTGAGGAGAGTCAGCAGCGATATGCATACATGTTGAAGTAATGCCGAATATTAACACATAAATATCGCCGAAAGGAAACTGAAAAATGAAGACAAAAGCGATAGGTAAATATCAAGATACTTCTGTTATCCAAAGAAGAACCATTCATCTTGAATTAGCATTAATATAAGATATGATGAACAACAAAGAAGATTACGGATGGCATTCCTTTAAGCAAACTTCTACACTTCTACAAAGTAATTTCATTGGACATCTTCAGCAATACACGATAATAAGACCTTGGCAAATGTGATCCTAAAAAGGAAAACGAAGCACATGAGTTGCATTGAGTTGATAATAGCATTGCCTTCTCTAATGGTTCAGAGTTGATAATTTTCCGTAAACACAATCTATTAGGGAAAATTAGATCAATCAATAGACCTTCATTGATTTCTTTGGGATCCCTCGTGTGTATCTAGATAGTCCTTACACACTGGTATCTTTCTGATATTTCGAGTAAGCTTGTGACGTGGGGCACTCTTTAGTCAGCAAATAAAATGGGCAAATGTAACACGCTAATGATCGGGAAACTTAAATCCTTATCTGAAGACACTATAGTGTTCATAAATTTTGTCCTGTAAAAAGGTTTGTAATTTCTAGAATGTTATTCAGTTTTAGTGATCTGACATCAACCAATGAAATAAACTCCAGAATGATGAATTTATGCATCCATAATATATCTCTTTACCAAAATCTACATGGAACAATTGCACAAAGGGAAGTGTAGAATAAGTATTGTGGAATTTCAACAAAAAAGGAAGTGAGATAGCATGGTTTGCAGTAAAACATATATATGACTCAACTCAGAAATATAAGTATGCTCATACCTTCAGATTGGAGCGTTGTGTGGAAAGCAGTAAGTTTCAGTTAGAAAATAAAAATTAGAAATATTTTCAGAGTTAGCCTGCACCAAGTGGCACATCACTTTAAAATTGGTGAGTTGTTTTATTTACCAGCTAGCATGCAATATTTATAATCAGTCCCCCAAAAGCACGAAAGAATAAAGTGACCTCCATACAAAAGAATTTACAATCCTTGACTCCTTGTGTATGCATCAAGGTCTTCAACAAGAATAGATTGTGAGAGGCTACGTACAGATGGTGACACTGGAGGGCACATAGAAACTAAATTGAATGGGAACAGCTTGCTTCTTGTTAAGAGATGGAACAATGAATATGTGCGCATGCTCCAATCAGTCAATTTTAGTACCTGCATAACATTTATCACTTCAAGAGAGGATACAAAATACAAAATACTGGAAAACACCATTTTATTCTCCAAAAAACAAAAGATACATCACCCAAAGAATTTTAAAAAAGAGGGGGGAGTCCATGGAGGCAACATGAGTTATAACCTGGACTTGATGGAGGCAGCTGCAGCGATACTGTGTATGGCGTCATAGTCGCGGCAGCTCGAGCCCGAGGCAGTCGAGAAGAAACCACTACCTATATGGAAGGAACTTGTGTCGTGTCTATCCTCCACCTGGCCTCGCCTCGTAGAGCCACTTGTTCGCCCACTGCTTCGTCCTATGCCTCGCCCCTGCTGGGTTGTTCTTCATGGGCGCCGCTGTTGGATGCATCTGTTGCAAGTCGAGCCGTGGCCACTAATCTGATGTTTAGTACGAATTATTACCAAATGAATGAGCAAAGACACCAATCAGTACTTCGGTAGACTTGCTGGAAGGAAATAGGATGGAAAAAAGCCAACGAATCTGATTTCCCAACTTTTGGAGCCCTGGTCTCCTCCCAAATTCCACATGGTGATGGCGAGGTGGCATGGCCAGCGACTTCTCAGGGCAGGTCGTGGCTGCGCGCTCAGGATCCCGCGGCAAGGCACACAGGGGCCGTTGAAGGAAGTGAAGGCGGAGGGAAAGCGTGTTGCGCCGTGAGGCAGCCGGCGACGTGAGATGATAAAGATGCGGAGAGATGAAGGCAGAGGGACCGTGAAAGAAGGGGATATGTAGAGGCCCCCCAATGAGCGCACATCTGGCTTGTGGTGGAATTTTATTGTCTCAGAGTAATCATGATCATCACTTATGAAAGGGGAAACACGAAGCAATCAGCTCACTTTGGTGACCAGGGAAGGCTACGCACGGAAGGAATTTAAAGTGCATAAAACAAAGGGTAACACAATACGGACGTGGCATTATGCAAGGCAAAGTTGCTGATGTGGCTTACTGCTGAGTTGGATAGCTTGCATGTCAAGAAAAATAAGGTAATGGAGATGAACTATTTAGGTACTATAGATATAGGCCCAAAAAACAATCCAAAAGTTTTCAGGCATTCTATATGACCCAAAAGGGCGCAAACCATCAGGGATATATGAGCCACGGGCGACACATTTAACTTTTCTAGAGGTGCTACCAAGCTTTATTCAATGGAAACTGATAGTGGCAAGTACATAAAATCTAGAGGATTTGAAAGCCACAAATGGCGCCCCGAATCTAAGGTAACTTATTTTTTTTGCTAAATCGCCAGCCTCCATTATATGTTCTCTCTTCTCATGCATGATATGGACTTCATCAAATTGGTCATCATCTCTTTTATGTCCTGGATAATTGGACTGCATCTACCCAAGTAGGAGCTCTTTAGATTGTTAACCATTGTTAACCAAATTTTTAGCAATATGTATGTGATTCAAGTGTAGATCATGCGCCAAATACAGAACTTCTCTTCCAACAATAGCTTCTAGGATCTTCGGTTGTATCATGTCATGCATCACGAGTGAAGACGCACCCCCATATACTTCGGACTGGTCACGATAGACCACGGCATAGGAGCCCCTGTCTTCATGTCTTCCCACACCAGCATCAACTTTCATCTTTATACATCCGTCCAGAGGAGATTTCCACGCTCACTTCTGGTTTAACTTTTTTTTAGGATGAAGCAAATCTTTATTGTTCATAGTCCACATGAAGTACGATACAAATCGGATCATAAGATGAGTCAACCACACGTTACCAAAGTACTCCTTTGCTTTCGGTCCGTTTATAAACGGGCAGCTATGGGCCGAACCGTGTCAGGCACGTTTTAATGGGGGCAGCCGGGCCGTGCCGGCCCATTTGGCAAGGTCCGCACGAGTCACACCAAGGTCATCTGGAAAAAAACACGAGTCACAGAGTCAGTACGACTATGAGCATTCTTCCCAACTACCCCACCCACGTCTCAGTGTTCAAACAAGGGTAGATTCCCGTCCCCCTCCCTTTTCCTGGATTCGGGAGCCTTCGTCCATTTTCTAAGTCGGAGCTCGGCTCGTTCATCGATCCGCCGGCGCAAAACCGTCGCTTCCTCGGCGCTCCGGTGATCCGTTCGAACCCCCGGCTCGCCCAAGTCGCCGAGCGCGACACTGGTCGAGTTCTTTGACGGAGTCGGCGGCGAGCTAGGTTCCCTTTGGGTTTGGGCAGGAGGAAAGGTGAGCTGGTTCTCTTTTTTAAATTAAAACTCAACTATTCGGTGCTTGGCCCCGGTCGATTTGTCTTTTTACACCTTTTTGCTTTATTCTTTGCGATGTATCTTGATGCACTCTTTCGCTTTCTCACCGCCGGGTTTTCAAGACCTGAGGGGAGGAGGTTGCGAGCTCCGAATCTTGCATTCAGTTGGGGAGTTCGCTAGGTCTTGGTAGGCGGTAGATAGGGCTCCGTCAGTGGCTGGCCGTATTCTTTCCTGGGGGGAACTCTCGTCGAGTTCTTGGAATAAAGGAGGGATTTTCGGCCCGTGGGATCCGTATTTAGGGCTAGTTCTTCGGAACTCGGGGCGGGAGTTTGCTCAGATATCTCGATCTGCTGTCGGCGGCGGCCGAATCTTGTCTTGTTCTTCATGGGTAAGTTGATTTTCTTTTTCTGTTTTCAAAAACTCCTTATCCCCCAGTTCAGTTTCGTGTAAACCACCGAGTACATGCTGTAGTGGAGTATCGCTGAGATGTGCTTCGATTGCTAAATTGGTTGTTATGGTAGCATGACAAGGCTGTATTACAATGTGATTATTTTGGTTTTATCTTTTCGCACAATGTTTAGTAATTGTGGACATGCTGTTGAATGTTAGGTAATTGTGTGGAGAGATGGGACGACATATGATACAGCAGGATGGAGGGTAGGGAAGGGAGGGGAAGATTAAGGAATTTTGTTCGGCGGATGGCAATGGAGTGCCTTTGCTCTGGGGAGCAGCTGAAAGGGGCAGATGACACCATCCGGTCGTCGGACTCTACGTTTACCAAAGATTTCTCAGCAAGTGGGTACTCTTCCAGGAATGGAGAGGTTGAGCAATACCTTGATAATGGCAACATCGAGGAAGCTGAGTTGTCACTCCGGGAGGGCGTGTGCCTTAACTATGAGGTCGGTGTTTCCTTTTGTGGAACTAATGCTGTTGTTTTGATAAGAGTATGCTTTGAGTAGTTGCATTGCTTGCGGAATGTAAAGTCTTTGAACATGCTTCCCATCTGTCTTGTGGTTCCCTGTGATGTAATTTTATTAACATCTAGTTTGCTTGATAGTTTCGTTAATCGCGGCTGCTATTTTCCTTTTATGCATCCTTACGAATTTAGTTGTACATAAATTCCCTGTGAAGTAATTTTATTAACAGCTAGTTTGCGTCGTAGTTAAGTTAATCGTGGTTCCTATTTTCCATTTATGCTTCCTTATGAATTTAGTTGTAAAATTTTAACATATGCCGAGCTACCTGTTTCTGTGAAGTTAATCGAATGGAAATATTCATATTTTATCTCCTACCAGAATTGGCTCACTAGCTCCTTGCTGTTTTAGGAAACCATCTGCTTTATCCTTTTCTGGCATGCAATTTGCCGAACAAAAACTGATTTCTAGTTTGAATTTTTACTATTCTATTTGCATATATATACTACCCAAGCAATTTAAATGAGAAGCTTTCTAGGAGTAAATTATTTTTGTCCTTTTAGAAAAATATTGATCATTTTTTTACCATGAACTTTGTTTCTTTGATTTAATCATATGCTTGAGTACCTTTTTTTACAGTATCTTAACTTTACCGTCGGTGGATTTACTGATTGCATTCTTGACTAACTCCCACATTCAATACATGATCATAAATGTATATTTTATTTTGGCATTTGCATTTTACAGGAAGCAAGGGCATTGCTAGGAAGGCTAGAGTACCAACGAGGACATGTAGAAGCAGCACTTCGTGTGTTTGATGGGATAGACATATCTTCGTTAGTTCCTAAGATGAAAATCTCAATTGCTAGAAAAGCACATCGCCGGAAGACTCGTTCACAATGGGATGCTCCACCAATGCCCTTGCATGCTGTGAGCCTACTTATGGAGGCCATATATCTCAAAGCAAGAGCATTTCATGATCTCGGAAAGTTCAAAGGTACCCCATCTCTCTGTCACACACATGATTAGGCATGCACACTCACACATGTGTGCACAATTGCTTGGCATTTTAGTTCTTTGGTGTTAAAAAAGATTCTTATTTAGCATTTCCGCTGTCATGCGTGTGTTTACTGTAAGCATAACTTCAATTCAATTTGATATTGCAGATGCTGCACAAGAGTGCAGAATGATATTGGATATCGTGGAAGCAGCAGTACCTGAAGGCTTACCAGCAGGCTTTGGAAAAGGTTGTAAATTGAACGAAATAATATGCAAGGCCGTAGAGTTTCTCCCTGAGTTATGGAAATTAGCAGGGTTTTCGCTTGAAGCCATTTCTGAATATAGGAGGTCTCTTCTCAATAACTGGAATCTTGATGGAGAGACCATAGCTAAAATACAAAAGGAATTTGCTGTTTTTCTTCTGTACAGTGGCTGTGAAGCCCGCCCTCCAAATCTCCATTCTCAGTTGGATGGTTCATTTGTACCACGCAACAATATGGAAGAGGCTACACTCCTTTTAATGATTCTATTGAGAAAGTTTAATCTGAGGAGGGTTGAGCGGGATCCCACTGTGATGCATCACCTTACTTTTGCGCTGTCCATGTCAGGGCAGCTAAAACCACTGGCTGTACAATTTGAAGAACTGTTACCTGGTCTGCTAGACAAAAGAGAATGGTCATACAATGTTGCATTGTGTTACCTAGCAGAAAAAGATGATTCTACTGCCCTGAATCTACTCAAAAGGATACTGAAGTTTGGACAGGATTCTGACAACCTCAAAGAACTTCTCCTAGCTTCAAAAGTTTGCGTTGAGAAGGGTGCTCATGCTGAAGGCGCTGCCTATGCACGGAGGGCTATAACTAATATACAAGGAGGATGCAAACAATTGGCGGGTGTTGCAGATCTTTTGCTTGGTGTTTCCCTTTCTAATCAAGCTAGATATGCTATATCTGATACCGAGCGAGCTTCTTGGCAGTGTGAAGCACTCGAAGTACTTGGCAGTGCCGAAAAAAATATGCATGGGCAAGATTGTAGGATAATGTACAATCTGAGCCTTGAAAATGCTGAGCAAAGGAAGTTAGATGCAGCAGTATTTTATGCAAAAAAACTGGTGAAGTTAGAGGCTGGATCTGAGTTAAGGAGTTGGCTTCTTTTAGCTCGAATACTGAGTGCACAAAAACTGTTTGCTGACGCTGAAACCGTTGTTGATGCTGCTCTTGATCAGACTGGGAAATGGAATCAAGGAGATTTGTTGCGAACCAAAGCCAGAATCCAGGCTGCACAGGGGCAATTGAGGGATGCGGTTGGGACATATACCCAACTTCTTGCTTTAATTCAACTTAGAACAAAAAGTTTTGGAGCTGGGATCTCACTGGCAAAGGTGCTCTCCTGTTTCCAAATCTAATTGAGGAATCACAATTTCTTGTTCATATTTAGATATATTACACAAATTAAAGTTTCCATGTTGCTATTAGAACAATTACACAAAAAGTTTTGGTAGCCTTGTCTGCCAGTAGTAGGGTGCATTGTGTAATGATCTGAAGACAATAAGACATGAACATTTCATATACATTAATTATGATTTCAAGATTCGGCTCAGGGCATAGTTCTGCTGATGTGATAGTTGTTTCGTTCTTCTTTGTGAGAACAGGAAAGGTTTGAACCAACATGAGCGACAGGCTAACCAACTAGACCCATAGGGTGATTGCTGCCAGTAATATGCCTTCAGTTCCAAGTTTTTTTTTATGTTGACTGCTGCATACAGGCATAGGACTAGTTGTTGGGTCAAGAGTTTAGTAAGGTCCACCAAAGTGACCTCTTCATCCTTTTATATTTGTGGTTATGCGGCTTATGTCCATAACAGAGTAGCATTTAGAAGGTCACTATGTCTGACATTTTTACATGATTTCTACAGGGTGGCGAAGATGATAAAAGCCTGGAAACAGAGACCTGGTATGATCTAGCTCTCTTGTACCTAGGCATGTCACAGTGGAGGGATGCAGAAGTTTGTGTATCAAAGATAAGAGCAACTAATTGTTATTCTGCCTTGGCTTGGCATGCTACAGGTTAATTTTGTCCTTTTTTATGCAACTATACTGTCGAAATATTATCTTCTGTAAAAATATTTTAGGAGTTGAAAGTAAGAAAACATTAACATGTCTACTTAATTGATGATCAAAGCTCCAGTTGGGGTTTACCCATTTATTATTACAAAATGTCGATAAATTTTGAGTTTGTTTGTTTCACCTTTGAAAATATACGTATATGTCATTCTCTAGGCACAATTTTCATTTTTCAATCTAACCATGTATAGATGGGGTCATTGTAAGTTAGAATGCATTTCTTTCAGTTTCTTTAGCAAGTATTTGCAAAAAATTCTTCAGGTTTTTGCACTATAAGAAAGATACTTCCTTCGTATTACTTACTGCAATTTTATTTCCAGGAAAACTATGTGAAGCGAAAGATCTTCCAAAAGAAGCTTTGGGGGCTTATTTTCGAGCATTAGACTTTGATAGTAAACATGTTCCAAGTTTGATATCGTCTGCTACTATTCTACGACAACTTGGGGACAGGCCATTGCCTTCTGTACGGTGCTTCCTGACTGATGCACTGCAGCTTGATAGAACAAATCATATGGCATGGTTTAATCTTGGTCTACTCTACAAAGAGGAAGGTGGCAGGTCAGCAGCTGAGGCTGCTGAATGTTTCCAAGCTGCTGCACTTCTTGAGGAAACAGCACCTGTAGAACCTTTCAGATGACATATTTGTACAGGGGCTATAGAAATTGTAAGCTAGTATATTCTTTCAAATTTGTTTCACTTACACCGGTGAAGTAGATTACAAAGTTCCAGAAATGACCTACATGATTGAGAGGTAATAGCATCGGGCAATGTTTATTTTTTCTTTAACAGTTCAATATATAGTTGAAATTTGTTTTCTATACAGCAAGAACAATGCCGTCCTTCCCAATTTACTATGAGCTTTTGTGACCTACATGTTAGTCGGTAACATTATAATGTCAATATATCTTGAGAAGCAAATTGTCTCAAGTTTTAGGTAACGAATTTTTCTGTTCATATGTTTAAAATCATACAAGGTGCAAGATGTTCCTGGGGGCCTGTCCTGTTTTTGTTGTCAAGTACAGTATAATATTCCAGGCAGCACATAAAATTTCCAAGAGTCTAAGTTACTGTTTGCATCACCAAGGTTCTGAAATTTGCTGTATAGCACCAGCATGTCTTAATGTTGTGTGGCAGGGTTGTGATGGATACTGGTGGCAAGCAACCAAAGTGGTTGCAGTTGGATGGATTGAACATGGTTGTCAAGCATTAAGATAGCCTCAAACAGTATTCTTGTAGACTTTTCTTGGATGCCTCCCTCACATGGAAGAAGACCCTTCACTGTTGTTCATGCAGAGGCTTAGGTAGCAGTCTCTTGTCGTGCACTAATTGAGATGGTATTCTGGTCGGTGGTTTTGCTCAAGACTGGTAGACATTTGCTGGCATCCAGTCTATTCAGGCAGTTCAGCAATGATGACCGGAAAGATTCCCTTGTGACTTTATACTACCTCTGTTTCATAATGTAGTGACCAACGAGACCGATTGCGGCGGGAGCAAAAATTATATCACAGAATTCATATCGAAAATACATAATGTGATCATGTTATGTGATCATTATGTCTTTCAGATCAAAGGTTTTTGCACTGACTGTTAGATGGTTATCCTTCGGGGTTTGAAATGCATAATGAAATGTTGATCACTTAATAGGAACATTGATTTGAAAACCCTTAACCTGCTCCACGTCAATTCATTTGACCATAAAATCCGAAGGCTAATTTATTCTTTTTTTGCGGGGGGAGGTTAATTTATTCGGTAGGTTACTAAATCTTAGTCCAGTCTCTCGTCAGTTCAAATGACAGAATTTCGTTCTTCCTTTTATTTTGTGTTTAGTGACCTCCACCTGACAACTAACTTAGAACATGCATTTCGAATTATTTATGCATAGATCTAAGGGCAACCTCAACGTGCTGACCCAAACAGGCATGAATTTTGTCTCTTTTTATCCGCCCCCTTTCGCGTTTGAATTGATAGTGCGTCCAACACGCCGATGCAACTTTGTCCGCGCGGCTGGTGTGCGGCTATATTTTTGCTCTTTTTTTGTGTACATACCAAAAACATTGCCCAAAGTTCACATAATTCAACCAAATACAAATATCATAGTTTCACAACCAAATAAAATCACATAGTTTACAAAGCAAATCAAATTTAAATTGTCACAAATACATGCTCTTTTTCGCGTGCAAATGTCATATTTTCACAACCAAATAAAATCTCATAGTTCACAAACCAAATAAAATTTAAATTGTCACAAATACATTTGAAAGAATAAATAGCCGATACATCTATTGGTTCCCAAGGTGAGTACATATGCTCAAACAAATCATCTTGTAGTTGAATGTGAGTTTTTCAATCACACATTAGATGATGAAATTCGGTGAACTGTGCAAATGTTGTTGCTCCTCCATTCTCAGGCACAACATTTTCTCCCTGAAATTGAAACCCCGGATCGAAGATCTCATCCTCACACTCATCCACTATGTTCATGTTGTGCATGATCACACAAGTAGTCATCACCTCCCACAACTTCTTGGTGCTCCAAGTTCTAGCAGGATACCAAACGATGCCCCATTGAGATTGAAGAACACCGAAAGCACGCTCCACGTCCTTTCTAGCACTCTCTTGTGCTTGGGTAAATCTCTGCCTCTTCTTTTCTATCGGGTTGGAGATTGTCTTGACAAGGATAGTCCACTGAGGATAGATACCATCCGCTAGGTAGTATCCTTTGTTGTAGTGGTGGTCATTGATCTCAACATTGGCCTCAGGGCAGTTGCCTTCCGCAAGCCTTGCTGTTAAACTTCAGTTAGTGCTGCCTAGCATTATAGCTTAGTGCTAGAATATAGAAGGTCAAGGGACCTTGCTCTTAATTATCCATCATGCTTTGAGCTGTAACTGAACCTGTACGCTCATGTATATAAACAGATCAATGCTAGTGTACGTTATCACGGCAATGCAATCTTTTTGACTTGGTATCAGAGCAAAAAGATCCTATCCCCACCGCAGCCATGGCTGGCACCAATTCTGCTCCCTCCTATGGCACCTCCGGAGCCCTCTCCTTCCTCAACGCCGGCAGCGTCGCCACTGGCTCCAGCTCTTCAGCCCCAATCTCTGTCACGTCTCTCGACAACCTCATCATGATCCGTCTCACACAGGATAACTTCTTGTTGTGGAAGACCTAGGCTGTTCCTGCCCTCGCTACGAACGGTCTGTACAGCTATGTTGCCGGCACCGTGGAAGCACCACCGCACACCATCACAGAAGGAACTGGTGATGCAGCCGTTGAGGTGGCCAACCCGGAGTTCCTTCGCTGGTACCAGCAAGATCAGCTCGTGATGATCGCTCTCCTAGGATCCATGACTGGGGATATCCTCGGTCAGATGACGTAGCAGATGACCTCCGCTGCTGTTTGGACTGCTCTCCATGACATGTTTGCATCACAAAATCAAGCGTGCATCATGCAACTGAGGTACCAGCTCTCTAATCCGAAGAAGAAGGACCTCTCTGTGTCCGAGTACTATCGCAAGATGAAGGGGTTCGCTGATGCGATGGCGTCCATTGGCAAGCCCCTATCTGAGGACGAGGTGCTTGGGTACATGCTCGCTGGGCTGGGCTCCGAGTTCGAGCCTCTCGTTGCGTCTATCACAGCACGTGATGACCCGGTGAGCCTCAGCAGCTTTTATGCATTTCTACTCAGCGCTGAACCCCGTCTTGAGCTGCAGAACTCGACCGGAGAGATCTATCCCTCCGCCAACGCTGCAGCACGCGGTAACAGTGCACGTGGCGGTCAACGCGGACAGGCTCGTGGTCGCGGGGGGCGTCGTCGCGGCAATGGGTGCTCCAACCTGTGTGTGGCAAGTTTGGCCACGACGCGCTCCACTGCCGCAATCGCTTCAATCACGCGTTCCAGCCTAAAGAGCACCATGAGCGCTCCGGCAACGTCGCCAACACCGGCTCCTACTCCGTGAACATGGACTGGTACGCAGATACTGGGGTCACCGACCACCTGACGAGTGATCTCGACCGCCTCACTGTCCATGGGCGCTATGGTGGCAAGGACAAGGTGCATGTCGCAAATGGAGCAGGTTTGTCTATCTCACATGTTGGTCACTCCACTATTTCCGGCTCGTCCAAACCACTTTATCTTCGCAATATTTTGCATGTTCCTCATGTTAACAAACACTTGTTATCTGTGCACAAGTTAGTCTCTGATAATGATGCTTTCGCTGAATTTCATCCTCACTTGTTTTATCTAAAGGACCGAGCAACGAGGGAGGTTCTTCTTCATGGTAGATGTCGTGGAGGTCTTTATCCGGTGCCAAGCTACAAGTTCTCGCCTACTCTATCTGGTCGTCGCGCCTTCTTGGGTGTCAAGCTCTCCATGGATCTTTGGCATCAAAGATTAGGCCACCCATCCAAAAGTGTCGTTGAGTCGGTTCTTAGGTCAAATAAATTTGCTTTTGCACCTTCGATCGAGTCTAATGTTTGTGATGCATGCCAACAAGCTAAAGTTCATCAACTTCCTTTTCGAGATTCAAGTCATATTACTCATGCCCCGCTTGAAATTATTCATTCTGATGTTTGGGGCCCTGCTATTACCTCTATTGGGGGTTTCAAATATTATGTGAGTTTTTTGGATGACTTTAGTCGTTTCATATGGATTTACCTTCTCAAGAGAGAATCTGACGTCGAGCAAGCATTTTATACCTTCCAAAAACATGTTGAACGCATGCTTAATACTAAAATCAAAACTGTCCAATCCGATTGGGGTGGGGAGTAACGTCGCCTATCTAGGTATTTTCAGCGGGAAGGCATTACTCATCGCGTATCTTGCCCACACACCTCACAACAGAATGGCATCGCTGAACGCAAGCATCGCCATATCGTTGAAACCGGCATTGCACTCCTCGCTCACTCCTCTATCCCGGTCCATTTCTAGGATGAAGCCTTCATCACCACTTGCTATTTAATTAATCGCATGCCAACTCGTGTTCTTCAAAACACTACGCCACTCACCTGTCTTCTTAACGAGAAACCGGATTGTACTTTTCTCCATGCTTTTGGATGTGCATGTTGGCTGAACCTCCGGCCGTATAATAAACGTAAACTTGATTTTCGATCCCGACAATGCGTATTCTTGGGCTATAGCTCTATGCACAAAGGCTACAAGTGCCTTGATCGATCCACTGGCCGTATATACATCTCCCAAGATGTTGTATTTGATGAACACATTTTTCCGTTTGCAGCCCCATCATCCACTACTCCCACCACCACACCCATCCTTCCTACGCCTCCTTCACTTTTTCCTGTAGCCGAGCTGGCCGTAGTGGATGATCGCATACAGAGATATGATTTAACCTTGCTTACTAATGCGTTGCCAAGTCCTTCTGATGTGCATGCAGGTTCCAACGACTCGACGTCCTCTGGCTCATCGTCGCCATGCACGCCGCGTCCTCACCATGTAGACGGGCCGGCTCCAACGTCCCTCGTCCTTCTGAGCGAGTCACGAACTCCAGCCTCATCCACAACTGAGTCTAGCACCTCTCCCGGCCCAGACATGAGTTCTCCTGGCGCGGTGTCCTTTACTTCTCCGACTTCGCCGAGCGTGCAGGAGCCTCCGGCTGCGCCAACTCTCGAGCAGCGGGCAGACGCTGCTCCTGCCACAGGGGCCACGCATCCGATGATGACACATCTCCATTGGAACATCGTGAAGACGCTGGTGCCCACTGATGGCACCGTGCGCTATGATCCTCGACGTCGGGCCTTTCATGTCGAGCCACGCACATACCGCGACGCACTCCAGGATGAACAATGGCGGCCCGCAATGGAGGCCGAGTTCTCTGCTCTTCAGTAGAACAAGACATGGACTTTGGTTCCTCGACCGCCCGGCAAAAATGTTATTGGATGCAAATGGGTTTTCAAGGTGAAGCACAAGTTTGACGGTTCTCTCGACAAGTTCAAAGCCCGTCTTGTCGCACGCGGCTTCACACAGCAGTATGGAATTGACTACTCTGACACCTCACCCGTGGTTAAGCCTGCAACTGTGCGACTTGTGCTCTCTCTTGCAATTTCCCGTGGATGGCAGCTTCGACAGGTTGATATTAGCAATGCATTCCTTCATGGTATTCTCACTGAAGAGGCCTATATGCAGCAGCCACCCGACTTCCAAGATCCGTCTCGTCCAGATTATGTGTGCAAGTTGCATAAAGCTTTATATGGCCTAAAACAGTCCCCTCATGCATGGTACGCCAGACTTAGTGAACGTCTTCAGCAGCTGGGTTTTCATCCTTCAGCAGCAGACGCATCTCTGTTCATTTTTGCACACGGTGGTGTCACCATATACATGCTGGTTTATGTTGATGATATAGTCATTGTGAGTTCTTCATCATCGGCCATGACACGACTTCTTCAGAAGCTCTCCGCCACATTTCCTGTGAAAGATCTTGGCTCTCTTAACTATTTTCTCGGCATTGAGGTGCTTCGCAATTATGGGGGAATCACTCTTACTCAGAAGAAGTATGCACTCAATCTTCTGCAGCGTACAGACATGGCGAATTGCAAACCAGTCTCAACACCGATGTGCACTCATGAGAAGCTTACTCGGGAATCTGGTCATGAACTGTCTGAAGACGAAGCATTTCGCTACAGAAGCACGGTTGGCGCCCTCCAATACTTGACCTTAACACGGCCTGATCTCTCTTTTGCCGTCAATAAGGTGTGTCAGTACTTGTCCTGTCCCACTGATATTCATTGGGAAGCAGTGAAGAGAATTCTTCGCTATGTGAAAGGGACGGCGTCGACCGGCATAAATATTCGGCGCTCGCCTTCAACTTTATTGAGTGTGTTCACGGATGCGGATTGGGCTGGTTGTGGCGATGATAGGCGTTCTACCGGCGGGTTCGCAGTTTTCTTCGGTCCGAATATTGTTTCATGGAGTGCACGCAAGCAGCCGACCGTGTCGAGATCATCGACAGAAGCAGAGTACAAAGCTTTGGCGAATGGTACGGCCGAAGCAACTTGGATATAGTCATTGCTAAAGGAACTACGTGTTCCTCAGCCTCGTGCGCCTGTCTTGTGGTGTGACAACCTTGGCGCAACAAGGTAGCCATGAGTGCTTTGGAAGTCAAATTTATTTCTTCAGCAGATCAAGTCGCTGATGCATTCACCAAGCCTCTCATTAAGGATATGCTTGCTCGATTATGTTCCAGTCTGAACCTTTACACATGTTAAGATTGCGGGGGATGTTAAACTTCAGTTAGTGCTGCCTAGCATTACAGCTTAGTGCTAGAATATAGAAGGTCAAGGGACCTTGCTCTTAATTATCCACCATGCTTTGAGCTGTAACTGAACATGTACGCTCATGTATATAAACAGATCAATGCTAGTGTATGTTATCACGGCAATGCAATCTTTTTGACTGCGAACACCTGAGAGCGCTAAAGCACATTGATGTCATTGTGATAATCGGCCATGACGAAGAAAGAGTGCCTAATCCAGAGATCTTGTGAGGCCATGGCCTCAAGTATGACAGTGCCAGCTTTCACATGTCCACTATATTGCCTTGCCAAGCAGAAGGACAATTCTTCCACTCCCAGTGCATATAATCTATGCTAGCAAGCATCTTCGGAAAGCCCCTGTTGGCATTGATCGCCAACAAAAGGGTTGTATCTGCAGCAGTTGGCTCTCTCACGTACTCCGGGCCAAAAAATTGTTACGCAACCTTGTAGAACCTATGCATGGATTCTAGGCACGTGGACTCGCTCATGCGGACATACTCATAAACAAGATCGCCGGGTATTCCGTATGCAAGCATTCGAATAGCTGAAGTGCATTTGTGATAAGAGGAGAAGCCAACCTTTCTCAAGGCATTGATGTCTACTACGCAACTTTATTCATGTAGACACGTGTTGGGCCTCCAAGTGTAGAGTTTTGTAGGACAGTAGCAATTTTCCCTCAAGTGGATGACCTAAGGTTTATCAATCCGTGGGAGATGTAGGATGAAGATGGTCCCACTCAAACAACCCTGCAACGAAATAATAAAAAGTCTCATGTGTCCCCAACACACCCAATACAATGGTAATTTGTATAGGTGCACTAGTTTGGCGAAGAGATGGTGATACAAGCGTAGTAATGATAGTAGATATTGATTTTTGTAATAGGAACAATAAAAAATAGCAAGGTAGCAGTTGATAAAACAGAGCACAAACAGTATTGCAATGCTTGAAAATGAGGCCTAGGGTCCGTACTTTCGCTAGTGCAATCTCTCAACAATGCTAATATAATTGTGAAGAAGCAAAAACTTAGGCTCAACTGATAGTAACTGATAATTGTTGAAGAAGAAAGGTGGGATGCCTATAGGGGCATCCCCAAGCTTAGATGCTCGAGACTTCTTGGAATATTAGCTTTGGATGCCTTGGGAATCCCCAAGCTTGAGCTTTTGTGTCTCCTTAGTTCCTCTTATATCACGGTTTTCCTAAATCTCAAAAACTTCATCCACACAAAACTCAACAAGAACTCATGAGATAAGTTAGTATAAATCAATGCAAAACCTTATCATTCTCTAATATAGCAAATCACTAAAATTATTATTTGACATTGAATACTAAATGCCTCTACATATTTAATACTCCTATCCTCAAATAGAATCGTTAAAAAAGCAAACATATGCAAACAATGCAATCATAACAACAATTTGCCAAAACAGTACATTTTGTAAAGAATGCAAGATTCATCATACTTCCCTTAACTCCAACAATTCTGAAAAATTACCACATTGTAGAAAATTTATTATAGCTTACTATGCAAAAGGTTTCAACATTTTACCACATTCTGACTTTTCTCGGGAATTTTTGCAACAACGATAAACTTTCTGTTTTGAAACAGGAACTCATATACTTGCAAAATAAGCATGGCAAAGGCTATCCTTGCCACTTTTATTGAAAACAAAGATGCAAAACATTATTATAAATAACAGCAAGCAAATCCTAACAAAATAAAATGACACTCCAAGCAAAACTCATATCATGTGACGAATGAAAAGATAGCTCGAAGTGAGTTACCAATAACGTTGAAGACGAAAGAGGGGATGTCTTCCGGGGCATCCCCAAGCTTAGTTGCTTGGATATTCCTTTAATATTATCTTGAGGTGCCTTGGGCATCCCCAAGGTTAGGGTCTTGTCACTCCTTATTCTCCCCATATCGACATCTCATCCAAAACTTGAAAACTTTAATCACACAAAACTTAACAGAACTTCGTGAGATAGGTTAGTATGATAAAGAGCAAACCATTTCACTTTGGTACTGTCAAAGACAAGATTCATAATTGTTTCCACACAATGCCTATTGTAGCATATCATTTCCACAATTTATATTAAGCAATATAAGCCATAGAAACAAGAAAACAAGCAAACTATACATTGAAAACAGAATCTGTCAAAAATAGAACAGTCTGAAGTAATCTGTACTCCAATCATACTTGTTCTACTACAAAAAATCTGAAAATTAGGAAAACATAGAGAATATGTATACCTATCACCTGTTAAATTTCAGATAAAAAGCAAATTCCAATGAATTTTCAAATTTCCTGGACTGAGCGCAAAAGATTCTGTTTTTGCACAGAATCAAGTCAACTATCATCCACACTATCCCAAAGGCTTTACTTGGTACTTTATTGAAACAAAAGCAATAAAACATGATTACTACAGTAGCATAATCATGTGAACACACAAAAACAATAGGGGTAAATGTTGGGTTGTCTCCCAACAAGCGCTTTTCTTTAATGCCTTTTAGCTAGGCATGATGAGTTCAATGATGCTCGCATAAAAGATAAGGATTGAAACACAAAAAGAGAGCATCATGAAGCATATGACTAGCACATTTAAGTCCAACCCAATTGCTATGCATAGGGATTTTGTGAGCAAACAACTTATGGGAACAAGAATCAACTAGCATAGGAAAGTAAAACAAGTGCAACTTAAAAACTTTCAACATAAAGAGAGGAAACTTGATATTATTGACATATGTAGAAGCATATGTTCCTATCTCATAATAATTTTCAGTAGCATCATGAATGAATTCAACAATATAACGATCACATAAAGCACTCTTTTCATGATGCATAAGCATAGAAAGTTCATTACTCTCCACATAAGGAAATTTATTTTCATGAATAGTAGTGGGAGCAAACTCAACAAAATAACTGTTATGGGATTGAAAATTAAAATCATGATGACAGGTTGCATGGTTATCATTACTCTTTGTAGCATACATGTCATCACCATAATCACCATAGATAGGAACATTGTTATCATAGTCAATTGAAGCTTCATCCAAAATTGTGGATTCATCACTAAATAAAGTCACGACCTCTCCAAATCCACTTTCATCATTGTGATAAGATTCAACACCCTCCAATATAGTGGGATCATTACCTAGAGTTGACACTCTTCCAAACCCACATTCATCATTTTAATCATCATAAATAGGAGGCATGCTACCATTATAACAAATTTGCATATCAAAACTTGGGGGAATAAAAATATCATCTTCATCAAACATAGCATCCCCAAGCTTATGGCTTTGCATATCACTAGAATCATGGATATTCAAGGAATTTATACTAGCAACATTGCAATAATGCTCATCATTCATGGATTCTATGCCAAACATTGTTGGGAAACGTAGCATGTAATTTAAAAAAATTCCTACGCTCACGCAAGATCTATCTAGGAGATGCATAGCAACGAGAGGGGCAGAGTGTGTCCACGTACCCTTGTCGATCGAAAGCGGAAGCGTTTGCTTAACGCGGTTGATGTAGTCGAACGTCTTCTCGTTCCGACCGATCGAGTACCGAACGTACGGCACCCCCGAGTTCTGCACACGTTCAACGCGATGACGTCCCTCGAGCTCTTGATCCAGTAGAGATTCGAGGAAGTAGATGAGTTCCGTCAGCATGATGGCGTGGTCACGGTGATGGTGATGTGATCCGCACAGGGCTTCGCCTAAGCACCGCGAGAATATGACTGGAGGCTTAAACTCTAGAGGGGGGCGCTGCACACGGCTTGGAACAATTGATGTGTGTTCTAGGGGCTCCCCCCATTACAAAACAGTATAACGGAACCAGCCACACCTGCTCACAGCGAATAGAGTTCGTCAGCCATAGATGTCACTTCCGAACGTCCCAGATCTTCTTGCGTCCCATGGTACCCTATTGGGCCTTTCTTCCCCCCGTAACTGCATGTTAGAGGCCAGCCCAAAGTAATCGGGTTGCTGCTTCACAAATCGAGTTGGGAGTCTTCTCCTTATTCCACGCGGCCGCCCGGTGTAACTGCTTTCCTACGCCCGTCGCAGCCGCCCGACATGTTTATGCCTTTGAGCTAGCGATGGCCAGGATCTAATTTTCCCGATGATCAGTGAGTAATATAATGGTGCATGGCAGGGTGGGCTTACGAGCAAGAGGAAAACCGAGAAAATATTTGTTTTGCCCTTTTCCAATCTGGTTTCAACCTGCGCCCACTACCTCCTGTCACGGTTCCAATCAGAAAGTTGGAAAAAACGACTATTGTTCTCCCATCATGTTCCAAATTATTCACCGAGGTAAGAAAGATTGACCAAGTGCGGTTCTTTTTGTACATACATATCATTCTATTTTCGTTAATCTGTTTGTTGTTGGGATCTGAATGCCCTGTTGGGTTTGAGATATGACGTGTCTCCGTCAAGATCACAATTTGTGAACCTGACTAATTTTACCTAAATCTTAATGTTAGGAAGAACCTGCAGAAATGAACAATTCAAGAGTACTACTGAGTGCTAACTTACAGTTCAAGATGTTTTGATTTCTTGCTATTTCTGAGTTGCAGGTCTCTAAGCATGGTCATGTTACCTAAGGACTAAGGTACTGTATCTGCTTTGACCATATTTGTGTCGGATTCATGTTTTATGTGGATATATTAGAGATTTTTCTCGAAATGATGGGTGCGTGTGAAAATAATATGTCATCTTGTGACGAATAAACCCATAGTTTCTTTCAGTTCTCTGTAGAAATAAAGCAGAAATAGCATTGGAGAAGACAATCAGTGATTTAAAATATGCTTCAAGGCATCCGTATAACACAAGCTAAGTTATGGTATAATATGCAGCCCACAGTGCAAATCTTTTCCTTGTGCTAACACAATTTCTGCACATATATTTTTTTCAGCTGATTGACGAAGGAATTAATATACGGTGCACTATGGCAACAACCGATGATCTGATTCAGCTGTTCCGATGACTAAAGCACTTATTTTGGTAGCATTTCTTCTATTCGGAATATGTGATGTTAAATGCAGCGGTTGACATGTACCATGGATTTCATACTAGCATGGCAGCTGCAGAGATTGTAAGTTCTTTCTTGTGCCCAGTACAACAATTGATATTTTGGTTTAGTTTTAGTTACTTCAGATTTGACTAGGCCATCCAAGAACTTATATGATTAGGTGGAGGGAGTTTATCTTGCACAGGTACTGGTTATTTGTAATTTGGCTAAGTTAGAGGTGCAAACCATAATGTGCAAAAACCATTATTTGTCTTCTACTTCCTCCTTCCTAAATATTTGTTTTTCTAGAGATTTCAAATGGAATACCAGATACGGATGTATATAGACATATTTTAGAGTGTAGATCCACTCATTTTGCTCCGTATGTAGCCACTTATTGAAACCTCTAGAAAGACAAATATTTAGGAGTGGAGGAAGTATCTTACTAATCTTCTTGGCGCTGACTTTTACAAACATAATTGATGGTTGTTAGAACGGGCCCGTCTAAGGGTGTTATAAATATGACGTAGCACATGCTACAAATTGAGGTTATGTTGTAATTAAAAGATTTATTTGTTAACTATATTTTCCATTTCCATGAATGTCTATATTGTTCTAATATTCATAAAATTGGGCGGGCGCGGCAACGCGCGCATAGATGTTCTAGTATATAAAGGAGGGAGGGAGAGGAGGCAAGCCCTAGGCGTGCCCCCAAGTAGGAGTCCTACTTGGGGTCCTAGTAGGATTCAGCCCCCCTTCCTTTTACCGAAAGGGAAAAGGGGGGAGGAGAGGGAGAAGGAGAAGGAAAGGGGGGCGCCGCCCCTCCCCTTGTCCAATTCGGACTCCTCCCTGGTGGGGGGCGCGCCACCCCTTTGTGGGCTGGTGTGCCTCCCTCCTACGGCCCATATGGCCCATATCTTTCCCCGGGGGGGGGGGGGGGTCCGGTTACCCCTCCGGTACTCTGATATGTACCCGATACGTTCCGGAACCCTTCCGGTGTCCGAATACTACCTTCCAATATATCAATCTGTACCTCTCGTCCATTTTGAAACTCCTCGTCATGTTCGTGATCTCATCTGGGACTCCGAACAACCTTCGGTTACCAAAACACATAACTCATATAATACATATCGTCGTCGAACGTTAAGCGTGCGGACCCTACAAGTTCAAGAACTATGTAGACATGACCGAGACACTTCTCCGGTCAATAACCAATAGCGGAACCTGGATGCTCATATTGGTTCTCACATATTCTACGAAGATGTTTATCAGTCGAACCCCTATGTTAACATACGTTATTCCCTTTGTCATCGGTATGTTACTTGCTCGAGATTTGATCGTCGGTATCTTCATACCTAGTTCAATCTCGTTACCGGCAAATTTCTTTACTCATTCCGATCATCTCGCAACTAACTCATTAGTCACATTGCTTGCAAGGCTTCATATGATGTGCATTGCCGAGAGGGCCCAAAGATACCTCTCCGATACTCGAAGTGACAAATCCTAATCTCGATCTATGCCAACCCAGAAAACACCTTCGGAGATACCTGTAGAGCATCTTTATAATCACCCAGTTACGTTGTGACGTTTGATAGCACATAAGGCATTCCTCCGGTGTCCAGGAGTTGCATAATCTCATCGTCGGAGGAATATGTATTTGACATGAAGAAAGCAGTAGCACTAAAACTGAACGATCGTTATGCTAAGCAGACGGATGGGCCTTGTCCATCACATCATTCTCCTAATGATGTGATCCCGTTCATCAAATGACAACACATGTCCATGGCTAGGAAACTTAACCATCTTTGATCAACGAGCTACTCAAGTAGTGGCGTACTAGGGACACGGTGTTTTGTCTATGTATTCACACATGTATCAAGTTTCCGGTTAATACAATTCTAGCATGATAATAAACATTTATCATGAATAAGGAAATATAAAATAACAACTTTATTATTGCCTCTATGGCATATTTCCTTTAGTATCCCATTTGCACTAGAGTCAATAATCTAGATTACATTGTAATGAATCTAACACCCATGGAGTCTTGGTGCTGATCATGTTTTGCTCGTGGAAGAGGCTTAGTCAACGGGTCTACCATATTCAGATCCGTATATATTTTGCAAATCTCTATGTCTCCCTCCTTGAACAAATCTAGGATGGAGTTGAAGCGTCTCTTGATGTGTTTGGTCTTTTTGTGAAATCTGGATTCCTTCGCTAAGGCAATTGCTCCAGTATTGTCACAAAAGATTTTCATTGGACCCGATGCACTAGGTATTACACCTAGATCGGATATGAACTCCTTCATCCAGACTCCTTCATTTGCTGCTTCCGAAGCAGCTATGTATTCCGCTTCACACATAGATCTCGCCACGATGCTCTGCTTGGAACTGCACCAACTGACAGCTCCACCATTCAATAAAAATATGTATTCGGTTTTTGACTTAGAGTCATCCGGATCAGTGTCAAAGCTAGCATCGTAACCACTTACGACAAGATCTTTGTCACCTCCATAAATGAGAAACATATCCCTAGTCCTTTTCAGGTACTTCACGATGATCTTGACCGTTGTCCAGTGATCCACTCCTGGATTACTTTGGTACCTCCTTGCTAAACTTATAGCAAGGCACACATCAGGTCTGGTACATAGCATAGCATACATGATAGAAACTATGGTTGAGGCATAGGGAATGACTTTCATTTTCTCTCTATCTTCTATATTGGTTGGGCATTGAGTCTGACTCAACTTCACACCTTGTAACATAGGCAAGAACCCTTTCTTTGACTAATCCATTTTGAAGTTCTTCAAAACTTTATCAAGGTATGTGCTTTGTGAAAGTCCTATCAAGCGTCTTGATCTATCTCTATAGATCTTGATGCCCAATATATAAGCAGCTTCACTAAGGTCTTTCATTGAAAAACTTTTATTCAAGTATCCTTTTATGCTATCCAGAAATTGTACATCGTTTTATGTCATCCACATATAATATTAGAAATGCTATAGAGCTCCCACTCACTTTCTTGTAAATACATGTTTCTCCAAAAGTCTGTATAAAACCATATGCTTTGATCACCTCATCAAAGCGTATATTCCAACTCCGAGATGCTTGCACCAATCCATAAATGGATCACTAGAGCTTGCACACTTTGTTAGCACCTTTAAGATCGACAAAACCTTCTGGTTGCATCATATACAACTCTTCTTTAAGATTAAGGAATGCAGTTTTGACATCCATTTGCCAGATTTCATAATCATAAAATGTGGCAATTGCTAACATGATTCGGATGGACTTAAGCATCGCTATGTCGGTGTACAAAAGTAGGGGCTCTACTTTTGACCCCTTTACTTGTGCACGGGCAGTCAGAGCCTCCCGCCACGGCCACGCATAACAGGGCAGGAAAGGGAAGCCGGAGAGAAGCCGAAGGCACAAGACAAACAAAGCAACAACAAGGACCAAGGCCACAAAGATCGGATGGACGAAGTAGGTTTCCCCGGCAAGGACCCTTGCCGGGGCAACCTCAGCGGCCCCGACAAGGCCCTTGCCAGGGGAGCTCGCCCCCACCAGCCGAGCGAGCCACCTTTGAGCCCACCAACGATAGACAAACGCATTGGGACAGGGCTCGTGAGGCACCTCCGTAGTGGCATGCAGATCTTTGTGAAGACATAGAATGCTCAAGATCAAATGAGGATAGGAAGGCAACAATCCTCGCCAAGATCCTCACCGAAGGAACCCACAAGACCCCCGGCAAGATCCTTGCTGGGGACGCCAGCACACCACGGCAAGACCCTTGTCGGGCCACCCGGCAAGGTCCTCGCCAAATGCACCAGCAAGGCCACTGCCAGGTCCACACCAGCCAAGTCTCCGCCGTCGTTCGTATGCAGCTGCCGACCCAACCAGCTGGGCAGGCACCTGCATGGCAACATGCAGCCCTTTGTGGAGGCTCCACCACCGCGCCACCTCAGCTATCTGCCTGCCTACATGGCACCGCATGCACCGCTGGCCAGGGCGCGTGTCGAAGTGAGGAGGAGCGGCGACGGACGGGACGGGCCTCGCTCCCGCCCCCGATAAAGTGAAGGGACACCTAAGCCTCACATTAAATGCGCTTTGTCCTGTAATACCAGCGATAAGCTCACAGTGCTGTAGCACTTTCCACCTCCTGTGTGCCACTGTGGCAACCCCTTTCGCCCATAAAAGGAGGCCCATGGCACACTGGAGAAGGATTCGACTCTTTCGAACCTAGCAGCACCCAGAGCTAGTTCAAGAGCTCCAGAACACTAAATACATCCACCAAAGCAGGATCATAGGGTTTTACGCATCTTTGCATCCTGAACCTGGGTAAATCCCCTTTGTGCTATCTACTAGTCCCGCTCTTCTCACGATCCCCGCGCCCCGCAACCGTAGTAGGGATTCCAGTGATCCCATAGGTGTCGTTTCCCACCGACATCTTTGGCGCGCCAGGTAGGGGCACGCAATTGTGAGAATATGGTTTAGCACTTGACCTAGCTGTTCTTCATCGACATGGCTCCTAAGAAGAAGACGACCACGACGATCGGTTCGTACGGGACCGGGTTGCCAGTACCGGTGCGGACCAGTAGCGGGCCAGTGGCGGAGAGAACCCGTGGCGCGACCCACGAATATCCACACCACCCTGGCGGTCCGGGCCTGGGGAGTGGCGTCGTTCGTGCGCCAGGTGACGAGCCACCAGTCGCGGGCTCCAGAGACGGAGTCGGGCCCCCCGCAGGCGACGCCCTCCAGGGGCGCCGCTATCCCGCCTGACGGCGGCACGGCGACCTCCAAGACACCAACACCGGCGCCCACGGTGCGCTCTTCCCAGGTTGTGTGAGATGAGGAGCGTCACCCTACTGGTGACCTTGCGCGCCGCCCTGGGAAGAGTCCCGTGCGCCCATCACATGATGAGGGGGGCCAGCATGCGCACCGAGGTGCTGACGGAGGTGGCGAACGGCTGCGGAGCCGTGACGCAGCTCCTTCTAACGTGGTTGGAAGTCAGGGCGCATCGCGGTCCACCCAGCTCTCGCCACCACCCACGCCAGCGGAAGCCCTAGCGCGCGCAGCTGCTCCTTGATTTTCCTCCCGCCGCGGAGAAGCTCGACGAATGGAGGGCCACCGTCCTAAGCCTCGTCGGCATCGCCAACAACGATGAGTTGCGGCCGGCGGGAGCCGTAGGCCATCGCTCTGCCGGGCCACTGCATGCCAGCGGAGACCGTGCTGGAGGCGATGCAGCCACGGTGCACTCCCCTCCTCCATCCCGGCCACCCCGGGCGTCGGCTCATCGTGACAACGCTCGAGACGATATCTCCATCGCGTCGTCCAACCCGTGAACCAACCGCGATCAGCGTGAAGTCCTTTGGGAGCGGGTTCATGAGGACGCTCGAACTACGACCGACCACCGACGTGACACGCGCCACCAGTCGGATATGCGGGCAGGGCTCGCTACGGACTACCCAGTGCCGGGAGGCTACGGTGGCCTACCTTACGAGGTGGGTTGTCCAGCTTTCACCCGTGAGCTGCGGCAGTTCCAGTGGCCCTCCCACCATACGTTCAAGCCTGACGTTGGCGAAAAGTACAACGACAAGACTCGCCCATCGGAGTTCCTCAGCATCTACACCATCGCGATGCAAGCTGCTGGGGCCCGCGATGATAAGGTGCTTGCCAACTACTTCCCGTTGGCACTCAAGCCTAATTTTATGTCATGGTTGATGCACTTGCCAGTGGATTCCATCTCTTCTTGGGCGGATCTGTGCCATGAGTTTGTTGGCGCCTTTACCGGAGGTCACCAGGCTCATGGCTAGGCGAGTGATTTACACATCATCCCCCAGAAGGAAGGGGAGAACTTGCGCAAGTACATCTAGAGGTTCAGCCGAGTGCAGTTCAACATCCCTGACGTTCATCATGCCGCCGTGATCAGTGCATTCCATCAGAATGTACGCAATCGTAAGATGCGTGAAGAGCTAGCGATGAACAAGGTCAGAGATGTGGCCGAACTTTATGTTCTGGCTGATCAGTGCGCTCGTGCTGAAGAGGGAAGGAAGTACCCCAGCGAGGACGCCGGTGCGGAAACCGACTCCACGGATGACACCGCCACCCCGGCGAAGAAGGGCCGGCACCGTAACAGGAAGCGCAGGAGCAAGACCGTGCCTGCCATCAAGGGATCCGACGATACCGGCGCCACCAAGAAACCCAAGGCAAGTGACCCCGACAAGGAGGTTGCCGGGTGTGCCGCTTGCCGGGCCTTGGCGGCTGCCGATATGCCAGGGGGCTCCGACAAGCAGTATTGCAAGATCCACCGCACCAAGGTCCATGACCTCCAAAACTGCCGGCAGGTAGAGCTGCTCGCCAAGAAGCAGAAAGCTGAGTATGAGCGGCGGGACAAGGAGAAAGGCCCAGATGGTGCCGAGGGATCCGGCAAGAAACATGGTGGCCAAGGAGGCCGCCGCGGCAAGGATAATCAGCAGGAGAGGCCCGCCCGAGGGCGCGACAAGAAGAAGGAAGACGATGATCACGACGAGGATGACATGTCCGACGACCACGAGTTTCAAAAAGCCATATAGGCCATGTGCGTTGATGGTTGCGCCTCGCTGCATACGTCCCACCGCCAACTCAAGCAGTGGGTGCGTGAGATCACGATGGTGGAGCCATCGTTCGACGCACGGAAGCCGCTGAAATGGTCCAGCACGCCCATCATCTTCGACACCAAGGACCACCCTGACCGCACTACTGCGATCGGGTGCTTGCCATTGTTGGTTTCACCAACAATCCGCAACCTCAAGGTGACAAAGATGTTGGTTGACGCCGGGGCCGGCCTGAACTTGATCTCGCCTGTTGTGGTCAAAAGGCTGCAGATCCTCGATGGAGACCTCGAGGAGACGGGCACGTTCCAAGGGGTCAATCCGGGGAGGAGCCAGCCAAAGGGAAAGGTCACGCTGCCCGTGACATTCGGAGGTGAGCTGAACCACAGGACGGAAATGATTGTTTTTTATGTAGCCGAGATCCCCTTACCTTACAACGGGATCCTCGGCCGCCCGGCACTAGCCAAGTTCATGGCGGCTTCGCACTATGCCTACAATATGCTGAAGATGCCCGGGCCGATGAACATCATCACCGTCCCCTCCGACAAGAAAGATGCATTGATCTGTGCCGACCAACTCTACCGGGAAGCAGTTGCAGCAGCTGCCGCTAAGGCACCTGCTCCTACCGACGGAGCCCTGAGGGGGAAGAAGACCGGCGAGACCCCTCACGCCCACTTTGGCAAGCGCACCTCTTCGGGGTGTTGCGCTTCCGTTGAGAACGTGCCAAAGAGCTCCGCCGGTAAGAGCAAGAAGTCCAGAGCCACACCACCAGAGACCAAGAAGGTGCCCGTCAAGGAGGACGGCATGGGGGGATCTTTTACCATAAGCTCCACCCTCGACGACAAATATAAAAGCGAGCTCGTCACCTTCCTACGGGTGAATGTCTATGTGTTTGCATGGCAAGCCTCCGACATCCCCAGCGTTCCCAGGGAGGTGATTGAGCACCACCTTGCTGTGTGTCCTCATGCGCGGCCCGTCAAGCAGAAGGTCAGGAAGCAAGCTCTGGAGAGGCAGGAGTTCATCATGGAGGAAATAAGAAAGCTAGAGGTGGCAGGCTTGGTGAGAGGAGTACTCCATCCGACGTGGTTGGCCAATCAGGTAGTGGTGCGCAAGGCAAATGGGAAGTGGAGGCTGTGTATTGACTACACAGACATCAATAAGGCATGTCCAAGGGATCCCTTCCCATTACCGCGCATCGACCAGATTGTTGACTCCACGGCTGGGTGTGACCTGTTATCATTCCTTGACGCCTACTCGGGATACCACCAGATCTTCATGACAAAAGAAGACAAGGAAAAGACAGCATTCATCACCCCATGTGGTACGTATTGCTTTTTACGGATGCCTTTCGGGTTGAAGAGTGCTGTCTCAACCTTTGCAAGAGCAATCCAAATTGGTTTTGAGACCCAGCTGCATAGAAATATGGAAGCTTATATGGATGAAATAGTGGTCAAAACCAAGGACAAAGCAACCCTTGTGCAAGATCTGGAGGAAACATTTGCAAACCTGCGCAAGATCAACCTCAAATTGAACCCTGAGAAGTGTGTCTTCGGCATCCCGTCTGGAAAGCTTCTCGGGTTCTTTGTGTCCCAGCGCGGGATTGAAGCAAACCCAGATAAGATCAAGGCCATCGAGCAGATCGAGGCACCCAAACGGATCAAGGACGTGCGTCGGCTCACTGGCTGCGTTGCTGCCATGAGCCGGTTCATCTCCAAGTCCGTGGAGCGTGCCCTTCCTTTTTTCAAGATCTTGAAGAAGGCAGGGCCAGTGGAGTGGACCCCAGAGGCCGAGGCAGCGCTACAAGATTTGAAGAAGTACCTCTCCTCTACCCCAGTCCTGGTTGCGCCCAAACCGCAAGAACCGTTGCTGCTTTATCTAGCGGCAACAAATCAGGTGGTTAGTGCCGCACTAGTGGCGCAGAGAGAGGTCGATGAGGAGACAACAGCAGCGGCAGAGTCAACAGTTGGTGGGACAGAACCCTCCCTGACAGGGCTCGGTCCCGGCAAGACTGAGTCCCTGGCAGGGCTCGGCCTCGGCAAGACTGGCGCTGGTACAATACGACCCACACGACTAGGTGAAGAGGCACAGAAGAAGAAAACGGTACAACACCCAGTTTACTTCGTCAGCTCCCTCTTACAGGGGGCTAGGTCGAGGTACTCAGGTGTGCAAAAGCTGCTCTTCGGCCTCCTTATGGCTTCGAGGAAGCTGCGCCATTACTTCCAAGCGCACGAGATCACGGTGGTCACCCGCCTCCCATTGCAACGGATACTGCATAACCCAGATGCAACGGGAAGGATCGTGGAATGGGCCCTGGAGCTGTCAAGTTTCGGTTTGAAGTTCGAAAGTACCTCGACGATTCAGAGAAGAGTCTTGGCAGAGTTTGTTGCGGAATGGACCTCGACGCCCGACGAAGAGGTGCAGGAGACCACTCTCCCCGGCAAGGAAACGAGCCGCGACAGGATCATATACTTTGATGGTACCTTCTCGCTACAAGGCGCCGGTGCTGGTGTGCTGCTTGTCGCACCCACCGGAGGGCACCTCAAGTATGTCATCCAGATGCACTTTTGATGTCTACTACACAACCTTCTTCTTGTAGACGTTGTTGGGCCTGCAAGTGCACAGGTTTGTAGGACAGTAGCAAATTTCCCTCAAGTGGATGACCTAAGGTTTATCAATCCGTGGGAGGCGTAGGATGAAGATGGTCACTCTCAAGCAACACTGCAACCAAATAACAAAGAGTCTCTTGTGTCCCCAACACACCCAATACAATGGTAAATTGTATAGGTGCACTAGTTCGGCGAAGAGATGGTGATACAAGTGCAATATGGATGGTAGATAAAGGTATTTGTAATCTGAAATAATAAAAACAGCAAGGTAACTAATGATAAAAGTGAGCGTAAACGGTATTGCAATGATAGGAAACAAGGCTTAGAGTTCATACTTTCACTAGTGCAAGTTCTCTCAACAATAATAACATAGATAGATCATATAACAAGCCCTCAACATGCAATAAAGAGTCACTCCAAAGCCACTAATAGCAGAGAACAAACGTAGAGATTATGGTAGGGTATGAAACCACCTCAAAGTTATCCTTTTTGATCGATCTATTCAAGAGTTCGTAGTAAAATAACATAGAGCTATTCTTTCCGCTCGATCCATCATAGAGTTCATACTAGAATAACACCTTAAGACACAAATCAACCAAAAACCTAATGTCACCTAGATACTCCATTGTCACCTCAAGTATCCGTGGGCATGATTATACGATAAGCGTCACACAATCTCAAATTCATCCAACCAACACAAAGTACTTCAAAGAGTGCCCCAAAGTTTCTACCAGAGAGTCAAGAAAACGTGTGCCAACCCCTATGCATAGTTCATGGGTGGAACCCGCAAGCTGGTCACCAAAACATACATCAAGTGGCACGTGATATCCCATTGTCACCACAGATAAACACGGCAAGACACACATCAAGTGTTCTCAAATCAAAGACTCAATCCGATAAGATAACTTCAAGAGGGAAACTCAATTCATCACAAGAGAGTAGAGGGGGAGAAACATCATAAGATCCAACTATAATAACAAAGCTCGCGATACATCAAGATCGTGCCATAGAGAGAACACGAGAGAGAGAGAGAGATCAAACACATAGCTACTGGTACATACCCTGAGCCCCGAGGGTGAACTACTCCCTCCTCATCAAGGATAGCGCCGGGATGATGAAGATGGCCATCGGTGATGGGTTCCCCCTCCGCCAGGTTGCCGGAACGGGCTTGCGAGAGGTTTTTGGTGGCTACAGAGGCTTGCGGCGGCGGAACTCCCGATCTATCTTGTCCGTGGATGTTTTTAGGGTACGTGGGACTATATAGGCGAAAGAAGTCAGTCGGCGGGTGCTCGAGGGGCCCACGAGACAGGGGGCGCGCCCAGTAGGGGGGCGCCCCCTATCTCCTGGCCTCCTTGAGGATCTTATGACGTGAACTCCAAGTCTCCAGGATCATATTCTTCCAAAAAAATCACGTTGCCGGAGGTTTCATTCCGTTTGGACTCCATTTGATATTCCTTTTCTTTGAAATACTGAAACAGGCAAGAAAACAGCAATATGGGTTGGGCCTCCGGTTAATAGGTTAGTCCCAAAAATGATATAAATGTGTAAAATAAAGCCCATAAACATCCAAAAGGGGTAATATAATAGCATGGAACAATCAGAAATTATAGATATGTTGGAGACGTATCAAGCATCCCCAAGCTTAATTCCTGCTCGTCCTCGAGTAGGTAAATGATAAAAACAGAATTTTTGATGTGGAATGCTACCTAGCATAATTCTTAATGTAATTTTCTTTATTGTGGCATGAATGTTTAGATCCAAATGATACAAAATAAAAGTTCATATTGACATGAAAATGGTGATACTTCAAGCATACTAATCAAAGTAATCATGTCTTCTCAAGATAACATGGCCAAAGAAAGTTATTCCTACAAAATCATATAGTCTGGTTGTTGCTCTATCTTCATCACACAAAGTATTTAATCATGCACAACCCCTATGACAAGCCAAGAAATTGTTTCATACTTTAATAATCTCAAACTCTTTCAACTTTCACGCAATACATGAGCGTGAGCCATGGACATAGCACTATATGTGAAATAGAATGGTGGTTGTGGAGAAGACAAAAAGGAGAAGATAGTCTCACATCAACTAGGCATATCAATGGGCTATGGAGATTCCCATTAATAGATATCAATGTGAGTGAGTAGGGATTGCCATGCAACGGATGCACTAGAGCTATAAATATATGAAAGCTCAACAAAAGAAACTAAGTGGGTGTGCATCCAACTTGCTTGCTCACGAAGATCTAGGGCACTTTGAGGAAGCCCATCATTGGAATATACAAGCCAAGTTCTATAATGAAAAATTCCCACTAGTATATGAAAGTGACAACATAGGAGACTCTCTATCATGAAGATCATGGTGCTATTTTGAAGCACAAGTGTGGAAAAAGAGATAGTAGCATTGTCCCTTCTCTCTTTTTCTCTCATTTTTTCTTTTCTTCTTTTTTTCTTTTTCTTTTTTTATTTTTCTTCTTCTTTGGCCTTCTTTTTTTATTTTTGGCCTTTCTCTTTTTTTTCCTTTTTTTTCTTTTTGTAAAGTCCGAAGTCTCATCCCGACCTGTGGGGGAATCATAGTCTTCATCATCCTTTCCTCACTAGGACAATGCTCTAATAATGAAGATCATCACACTTTTATGGATTTACAACTCAAGAATTACAACTCAAAGCTAGAACAAAATATGACTCTATATGAATGCCTCCGGCGGTGTACCGGGATATGCAATGAATCAAGAGCGACATGTATGAAAATTATGAAGGTGGCCTTGCCACAAATACAATGTCAACTACATGATCATGCAAAAGCAATATGACAAAAGTAATGCGTGTCATATGAACGGAACAGTGGAAAGTTGCATGGCAATATATCTCAGAATGGCTATGGAAATGCCACAATAGGTAGGTATGGTGGCTGTTTTGAGGAAGGTAAATGGTAGGTGTATGGTACCGGCGAAAGTTGCGCGGCACAAGAGAGGCTAGCAATGGTGGAAGGGTGAGGTGCGTATAATTCATGGACTCAACATTAGTCAAAAGAACTCATGTATTTGTTGCAAAAATCTAGAAGTCATCAAAAACCAAAGCACTACGCGCATGCTCCTAGGGGGATAGATTGGTAGGAAAAGACCATTGCTCGTCCCCGACCGCCACTCATAAGGAAGACAATCAATAAATAAAATTGTGCTCCAACTTCATCACAAAGCGGTTCACCATACGTGCATGCTACGGGAATCACAAACCTCAACAAAAGTATTTTTCATGATCACCTCAACTAGCATGACTCTAATATCACTACCTCCATATCTCAAAACAATTATCAAGCATCCAATTGATCATAGCATCCAATTCCTTTCTTTGATAGTTTCTATTATACCCAACTTGGATGCTCATCATTCTAGGACCAACTTTGTAACCATAGCAAATACCATTCTGTTCTAAAAGACTCTCAAAATAATATCAGTGAAGCATGAGAGACTAGCAATTTCTACAAAATATAACCACTGTCGTGCTCTAAAAGATATAAGTGATGCACTAGAGCAAATGACAAACTACTCCGAAAGATATAAGTGAAGATCAATGAGTAGTCGAATAATTGTGCAACTATGTGAAGACTCTGTAACATTAAGGAATTTCATATCTTGGTATTGTATTCAAACAGCAAGCAAAACAAAATAAAATGACATTGCAAGGATAGCACAACTCATGTGAAGAAGCAAAAACTTAGGCTCAACCGATACTAACCAATAGTTGTTGAAGAAGAAAGGTGGGATGCCTATGGGGCATCCGCAAGCTTACATGCTTGAGACTTCTTGAAATATTATCTTGGGGTGCCTTGGGCATCCCCAAGCTTGAATTTTTGTGTCTCCTTAATTCCTCTCATATCATGGTTTCTCTTTTTATCAAAGGCTTCATCCACAACAAACTCAACAAGAACTCGTGAGATAGGTTAGTTTAAACCAATGCAAAACCTTATCATTTTCTACTGTAACAAATCACTAAAATTATTATTCAACATTGAATACTAAATGCCTCTACATATTTAATACTCCTATCCTCAAATAGAATCATTAAACAAGCAAACATATGCAAACAATGCAACCATAATAGCAATCTGCCAAAACAGTACAGTCTGTAAAGAATGCAAGAGTATCGATACTTCCCTAACTCCAAAAATTATAAGAGAAAATTACCACTGTAGTAAATTTATCATAGCTCATTATGCAAAAGGTTTCATCATTATATCATTCTCTGAATTTTCTAGGGAATTTTTGCAACAGCGGTAAACTTTCTGTTTTCAAACAGCAACATGTATACTAGCAAAATAAGCATGGCAAAGGCTATCCTTGACATTTTTATTGAAAATAAAGATGCAAAACATTATTATAAATAACAGCAAGCAAATACTAACAAAAGGAAATGACGCTCCAAGCAAAACACATATCATGTGGCGAATAAAAATATAGCTCCAAGTAAAGTTACCGATGAACGAAGACGAAAGAGGGGATGCCATCCGGGGCATCCCCAAGCTTAGGATCTTGGTTGTGCTTGAATATTACCTTGGGGTGCCTTGGTCATAGCCAAGCTTAGGCTCTTGCTACTCCTTATTCCATAGTCCATTGAATCTTTACCCAAAACTTGAAAACTCCACAACACAAAACTCAACAGAAAACTCGTAAGCTCCGTTAGTATAAGAAAATAAAACCACCACTTAGGTACTGTAATTAACTCATTCCAAATTCATATTGTTGTAATATCTACTGTATTCCAACTTATCTATGGTTCATACCCTCCGATACTACTCATAGATTCATCAAAATAAGCAAACAACACATAGAAAACAGAATCTGTCAAAAACAGAACAGTCTGTAGTAATCTCTATCAAACGTATACTTCTGGAACTCCAAAAATCCTACCAACTTAGGAAGTCCTAAGAAATTTGTGTACCAATCCAGATCAAAAAGAATAAGATCAGAAGTACGTTTCTGTGAATTAACAAAACTAATTTACTGGGTGCAAAAGTTTCTGATTCTCAGCAGGATCAACACAACTATCACCGTAAGCTATCCTAAAGGTCTTACTTGGCACTTTATTGAAACAAAAGCTATAAAACATGATTACTACAGTAGCATAATCATGTGAACACACAAAAACAGTAAGGGTGAATATTGGGTTGTCTCCCAACAAGTGCTTTTCTTTAATGTCTTTCTAGCTAGGCATGACAATGATGCTCACATAAAAGATAAGATTTGAAACATAACGGGAGCAACATGAAGCATATGACTAGCACATTTAAGCCTAACCCACTTACTATGCATAGGGATTTTATGAGCAAACAACTTATGGAAACAATAATCAACAAGCATAGGAAGGTAAAACAAGCATAGCTTCAAGATTTTCAACACATAGAGAGGAAACTTGATATTATTGCAATTCCTACAAGCATATATTCCTCCCTCATAATAATTTTCAGTAGCACCATGAATGAATTCAACAATATAACCAGCACCTAAATCATTCTTTTCATGATCTACTAGCATAGAAAATTTACTACTCTCCACATAAGCAAAATTCTTCTCATTCGGAATAGTGGGAGTACCATAAGAGACTTGAACACTAAAAATGGTTTCCACATTAAAAGAGTAATGTTCAGAAAAAGGGTAATCATAATCATGAAATTTTTTATAAATATAATCATCACTACTTTTTATAGCATAAGTTTCATCACAATAATCATCATAAGTACCAACTTAGTTCTCATCATAATCGATTGAAACATCTTCCAATATAGTGGAATCATCACTAAATAAAGTTGACACTCTTCCAAATCCACTTTCATATTCATCACAATAAAATTCAACATCCTCCAAAATAGTGGTGTCATGGTTTTGTCACGGCAGATGTCCTCGTGAAAGGACTTAGTCGTGGAGCCATCGCTACGGGTTAACTTGAAGGGGTTAAAGCGGACACAAAGACACAAGGATTTATACTAGTTCGGCCCCTTCAATGAAGGTAAAAGCCTACGTCTAGTTGTGACGGGATTGATGTGGTTTCGATGACTAGGGAGCAAATAAGCTTCGCCTAGGCCTCGAGTTGTTGTTGTCTGGTCCTTGAACCGCCGCCGGGTCGTCCCCTTATATACACGGGTGACGCCCGTCGGTCCATAGAGTCCCAACACCGGTTCATACTCGTATCCGGGTTGGTCTCTCTCTATTCCTAACTTACAATACAAGTCTGCATACCAAGCCGGTTTACGGCTACAGGTTCTAAACCGACTACAGGCCTTGGGCCTTCATCTGCTTAATCATCTTTATACTGCTAATGAAGTTAGCCCGGCCCAGGCAGGCGGGTTCACGCCCAGTAGTAATATCCCCAACATTAGGCCCCAGATTGATTTGAACTGGTTCATGTCAATCCTTCACAAAAATCTTTGTCTTCAACATCTTCTGGTAATTGGTAAACCGCCATGTCGTCATCATCTCCGGTTGCTGTAAACCGGCATGACGTCATCATGAAGTTAACATTTATGACGCCTTCTTTCATTAATAGATCTGCGATACCCAAGGCAGCAGCTCCACTTCCGAATTTTGTGGCTCCTGGATTCGCGCGCCTGACACACGTCCTTTCCCTTATAAATAGGACCGAAGGGTCATTTCCTTTTCTCCCCTTCATCTCTTTCTCTTCGTCTTCCTCGCGTCGCCAGCCTCGGAGCTCCGCCGCCGCCGTTGACCTCTGCACCGTCTTGGGCCGCTGCATCAACCTGAACGCACCAGAGTACTGCGGTAGCTTTCCGCGTCTTCCTCGATTCTGGTAAGCCTTCTGTTCTTCTTAACATAGATTTGTTCTAGGGTTTCGTGTTCTTGCCGTGTTCATCACTTGTTCATGCTCGTACCCGGACTCCTGGATAGATCTGTGAAACCCTGCTCTGATTAGCAGTAGCTTTTTAGCATCCGCCTGTAGTTTCACGCTCAAGTCCATAGATCTCATCTACATACCTGCCCATTGATTCACTTCCGTTCTGCTTTAATCTTTTGAATATTTTCTGTTTTTCTGAACTTGCTTCAGATCCATTGCTGCAATAAGACCTTGTGAAACCTGTTTCTGCATACTTAGCCATCCGCAATCTCAATTGCATTCAATGTTTAGATCAGGCGGTTTAACTTAATATAGAAAAAGTTAATAAACCGGTATATACCATTAGTCCCCTTGTTGAACAGCCAGAACTCTTTAGCCATATGATGCCACTTCATAGAAATCCGGTTTAAATATACTGCCTCCGGTTTAGCATTGTTCATACCAGCGCCTTCTTTTATCCAACATATTCTTGAACCGGAATCACCTATTTCTTGTAGATCTCACCATGGCCAAACAAGTATATGAGTGCAACTGGGTTCCTTCTCGCGTCACAGAAACTCAGTTGGATAATTTAGTCTCGATCGGCGCTTTAGACAGCAAAGATACTATCCACTAGAGGGTTCCTGGTGATGAATGTCCTCCCACACCTCAAGAGGGAGAGGTTGTGATCTTTGCGGACCATTTAGCCCGGGGCTTCAAGCCGCTCGGTTCTAAATTTTACCGGGATGTGTTAGCCAATTTTCAACTTCGCCCGCAAGATACTGGCCCCAACTCTGTTACCAACTTATGTCACTTCCAAGTGCTTTGTGAGGTATACCTTCAAGAGGAACCCACAGTTGAATTGTTTAGAGACTGTTTCCACCTAAACCGCCGCACAGAATTCACTAATGGTCCCAATACCGAATTGGGCGGTATGGCAATTTAGAAAAGGAAAGAGATCACTATCCCCACGCCAGACTACACAGTCACCCCAAGGAGTGGAATTCAACATGGTTTTACTGCAAAGATACCTCCCCTGATGATGAAAATCCTTTGCCTGGCTTTCGTCCGGAGCGGCTCAGCAATACACACCCCTTCCCACAAAGGTTAAGTGCCAAGGAGAGGAGTAAATACGCTCCGCAGCTATCCAAGCTCTGAGCCTTCATGGCCAATGGTTTAACAGGAATAGATCTTGCGCGCTGTTGGATATCATGGAGCATACTGCCTCTCAGCCGGCGCTCCGGTTTAATGTGCGAGTATACTGATAGTGTCGATGACCCACTCCGACACACTAACATCCAGCTCTCAGATGACGAAGTCACAGAGGCTGTGAAGAAAATGTTGAACGAACCGGAACATCTCTGCGCTCAAACCGGCCTGCTCCCCTTCTATACTACCAACAAACCGCCAGCTGTAAGATTTTGATTGTACTTTTTATTGAACCTGTTATTGCTATCTCTGTCTAACATCAATTGCTGCTTAATCAGGGTGATAATCCGTTTTGGAGCAAGAAACTTCCACAAGAAAAACCAGAGAAAACGGAACGGTCAACCCGGCCAAAGACCAAGGTTGTCAAGAGGCCTGCTAAAAAGAGGAAAACCACCGCTTCATATGATCCGGCTGTTGATGATGATGTGGGTAACTCGGACCTTGAGGTAGAACTCAATTCACTAGGCTTACTTTTTACACGCCTTATTGATGATGATACTTGTCAGGATAACGCTGAAGCCAGTAATGCTGATGTCGCTGAGGTAACTATTCTCTCTTCCGATTCAGATCCTTTGCCTTTGCAAAAACTTCGCCAGGCAAACCAGAATGTTAAATTTTCTCATCCTCTTGCTTACTTGGATCCCAAATTTCTTATGAAGACTCAGCAACATGAAGCTCACCGCACAACCCGGCACAGCGGCCAGGTAGTTACCTCCGCCGGTTTACCGAACAGTCCGGTTCGAAAACGCCGCTTAGAGGTCTCCGACCTTTTTATTAATTTCTATCCTAAAGCGGGTTTCTTCCATCAACCTCTTAATCCGTTCGACTCTGATTATCAGGTTACCTCTCATTCATCCTCTGGTGAATCATCGGCCACTCAGCTGCCACCACTGAAAACGGTTCTTGGGTAAGCTAGGCTGAACATATGCTTCTGGTATACTGCGTTATAACTTATGCTGTTCCTTGACTCTTTATTTCTCTTTCAGGGCTAATCCTAAACCGAGCAAGAAAGCCCGCCTGGATAAAGCGGCCGAGGAAGATGTTGCCCCTGAACAAGATAAAGCACCAGATTTTGAAGCGTTCGTTCATGAAGATGTTCCCAATGATCCTCCCTTGCAAGATGATGCTATTACTGAGAAAAGGCCTGTCAATACTTCAGTCCCTGTTGACCAGCCTGCCAGCTCCGTCCGGATTGAAAGATCCCGCAGTCCTTCAAAACCTGCCGATAAACCGACCGCGCCAACGCAAACTGGCGAGTCCAAGGATGATGACGTTGTAATTACCGGCGTAGGTCGCTTTGAACCAGGGAATCCTGTCGCTTTAACTAAGCATACTGTGAAAGAAGATTTTTCTGCCATGAACAAAGGCAAATGGGATGTTGATCTGGAAACATATGCTGCTCTGAATGCCCAAGATCTTCATTCTGGTTACTTGAACCGGCTATATACTAGTCGTGACTGTGAAGCTGGTCTGGTAAAGATGATGAGAGACAAATTTGAGGTAACTTCCTTGTGCTTCTTCTTTCTTTAATTACTGCCGCTCTATTAATCCTCCTAGCCCCCAAGGGCCGGTTTGTAACTTTCTTCAAGCCGGGACTTTAATATAGTCCTCAATACTTTGAAATCCATCAATGTAGCCCCCAAGGGCCGGTTCAACTTAGTATAGTTAAACTGGGACTCCAATAAAGATTCTAATATCAGAACATAACTGAGCAGATAGCCATTAGCCCCCAAGTGCCAAGTTGAATACCTGTATTGATCTTGGGACTTTGCGATTTAGTAATAGATGAAGATTGAAGATGCATTAGCCCCCAAGTACCAAGCGTATAACTTGTTATGTGGTTGGTACTTCAAATTCTTGTATCGTTTGTTTAAAGCCAAGCACTGTCTTTATGCAGACTGAAGTGAGGATCAAAGAGGACCGGATTACTGATCTGCAAGAAACTTTGAAAACCCAACAAGCCGAAACCGACAAAGCAAGGGAAGAATTAACCAACGCTTTGAACATCACGAAACAGCTGAAGGAGGGCTTCAAAAAGGAGCGGGCTGATTGGGCCACTGAGAAGGCCGCTTTAATAAAAAGAGCTGAAAACGCTGAAGCTACCCTTAAACCGGTGGTAGATGAGCTGACCGCCGTAAAGCGGCAAGTACATGCCATGATCGCTGCTATCTTTGGTAAGCTCCTTTTGGTTTCTTTGACAACTTTGGCCTTCTTATAATAGATCCGGTTTGTGATCTTTCCTGTATTGTTGCAGGTACACACATTGGTCACTTAGGGTCAGATGTTCGGAAGAAGTTGAAGGCTGCCTACACTTTAATTGAACAGCTGTATACTGGAGCACAGCGGATCATCACCACTGCATCTCATAACAATTCGGCACCCACTTTAATCCAAGATACTCTGAAGAGGTTGTCAATGCTTCTTGCTTGGATTGAAGAACTGAAAAAATCTGCTGCTTGAACCAGAGCCATTAATGCCTTGATCCGGGCAAAAGCATGGGTGCCGGATTTCGATCCTATTGAAGCAGCTCAAGGCTATCCCAGTTTGAAGGAAGATGGCTCAGAGTTCAATGAAGACGATCCGAGGGCGATAAACCGTGCAGTGCGCCCTATGGCTTGTCAATTGGCTGAAGAGGCAGACTTGTCGCATTACCAAGCTCAGTATAATGATCAGAACAAACGAGTGGCTGCACCAATTCTCGAAGCCGAGAATCTGATTCCTCCAATCCGTAAGCATACTTACACTCCTGATATTGAACCATCTTCTCTGATCCATGAAGAGGTTGTCTTTCAAGCTTTAATGGGAATCGACTGGACCACTGTTGATTTCCAGCCAATGGATAGAGATGAGGAAGCTGAAGTGGCGCGGGACGACCCACAACCATCAGACCGGGGCGATGAGCAGGCTTGAACCGGAAGCCGGTTTAAATAGCTGCTTTATTATGATCCACCAGAACAACAATGATCTTATTTGGGCATCGCGTTGCCTTGTAATAGAATAGCCAATACTTCTGCTTTAAATATGCCTTCGTGCATAAGTACTGATGCTTTTGCTTGAAATCCTCAATTTATATTTCCTACAATTAGAAAATCTTGAACTGCGGTGGCGGTTATACCGCCAACCGGTTTATGACCTTTATATATATATATCATCAATGTATTTAAGACATATAATCAAATATGCGATACAAAATACCTGCCCTCGCTGGGCATGAAGTTGGCTTAGCCAGGCTTGAAACGGAGGTTTTATAAACCATTACCATCAAAGGGGAAACAACAACTCCCGTGTGTTTAAAATGCTGGCTTACCATGTAAACCGTGCTGGGTCATTATAAGCCCCCCTGCTACTCCATGATGTTAACAGGAAAGTTAAACCGGGCATATTTCTGCGGATTAAAAATGAACCAAATTCCGTCAGCTGAACCGGTAAAAAGTGTTGTTGGTTTAAAGGAAACACAACAAAAATTGAAGAATAGTCATAAAAGAAATATGGAAGCAAAGGCAATGATAAAACCGTTTGCAAAAACATGCTTTACTGAGCTGATCAGATGGTGTTACCATGGTTGGACAGGACCAATCCCCCAATAGGTGTGGCGATGGTTCAAGTCAGCCAGGTCCCCAAATGAAACCGTGGCATTTATGCCGATCAAAAGGCGTAGCAATGGTCCGGGTTCGACCAAGCTCCCAAGTGATTCTGTGGCCTTAGGCTAATCAAGAGGCGTGACTGGTTCAGACTTGACCATGTCCCCAAGTGATCTGGTGGCTTTCGCCTATCAAGAGGTGTTGCATTGGTTCGGACACGACCAAGCCCCCAAGTGATATCACAAAGCTTTTTTGAAAAGCAAATTTCAAGGGGTAAACCGGAGGCCGCTTTAAGACAGAACAACTCCATGTAACCACACATGATATGAAAGGACAGAGACCCCGCTTTAGCTGAGGCTCCGGTTTTATTATATCAATGATAATATATACACTGTCATAATATGTACATAGATAGAGCCAATGGCTCAAGTGTAGTAAGGCCGAAGATGAGCTATGTTCCACGGCCTGTTGGTCTCCTCCTCTGATGTGCGTGAGTCTTTATGCTCTCGAATATCAATCAGATAGTACGACCCGTTGTGCAGATTCTTGCTGACCACGAAAGGTCCCTCCCAAGGTGGGGATAACTTGTGCATATCCGTCTGGTCTTGGATGAGCCGAAGCACCAAATCTCCTTCTTGAAAAGCTCTGGTTCTGACCCGGCGACTGTGATAGCGACGAAGATCCTGTTGATAAATCGCCGAGCGGGCAGCCGCTATGTCACGCTCCTCATCTAATAGGTCCAAAGCATCTTGCCGTGCTGTCTCATTGTCCGCTTCAACATAAGCCGCTACACGAGGCGAATCATGCCGGATATCACTAGGGAGAACCGCCTCTGCTCCGTAGACCATAAAAAACGGCGTGTATCCTGTAGATCGGTTGGGCGTAGTATTGATACTCCATAGCACAGACGGTAGCTCTTCAACCCAACAACCCGGTGTTCTTTGCAATGGAACCATAAGCCGGGGTTTGATGCCTCGCAAGATCTCTTGATTAGCTCGTTCTGCCTGCCCATTGGACTGGGGGTGAGCCACTGACGATACGTCAAGTCGGATGTGCTCACGCTCACAGAATTCCTTCATAGCGCCCTTGGATAAATTGGTACCATTGTCAGTAATGATACTGTGTGGAAAGCCAAACCGGAAAATCACCTTTTTAATGAACTGCACCGCTGTAGCTGCATCACACTTGCTAACAGGCTCCGCTTCAACCCACTTGGTAAATTTGTCAACTGCCACCAAAAGGTGGGTTTTCTTATCCTTGGACCTTTTAAAAGGTCCGACCATATCCAGCCCCCATGTTGCAAACGGCCAAGTAATTGGAATCATCCTCAATTCTTGAGCCGGCACATGAGCACGCCTTGAAAATTTCTGACAGCCATCACACCGTTTAACCAAGTCCTCCGCATCAGCATGAGCTGTCAACCAGTAGAACCCGTGACGAAACGCCTTAGCCACCAGAGACTTTGAACCGGCGTGGTGACCACAATCCCCTTCATGGATTTCGCGTAAAATTTCACAGCCTTCCTCAGGAGAGACGCAGCGTTGAAACGCCCCTGATACACTGCAATGATGCAATTCACCATTGACAATGGTCATAGACTTGGATCGCCGGACTATCTGCCTGGCTAGAGTCTCATCCTCTGGAAACTCTCCCCGGTTCATGTACGCAATATAAGGAACTGTCCAATCCGGTATAACATGCAGGGCTGCCACCAATTGAGCCTCCGGATCAGGAATAGCCAAATCCGCTTCACCCAGGAGCTTGACTGACGGGTTGTGCAACACATCAAAAAAGACATTAGGTGGGACCGGTTTACGCTGAGAGCCCAATCGGCTTAAAGCGTCTGCCGCTTCATTTTTTCGACGATCCACGTGATCCACCTGATAACCCTTGAAGTGACCCGCAACCATATCCACCTCACGACGATATGCAGCCATAAGTGGGTCTTTAGAATCCCAAGTGCCAGACACCTATTGAGCCACGAGGTCCGAGTCACCGAAGCACTTAACCCGACTTAAATTCATCTCCTTAGCCATCCGGAGACCATGGAGCAAAGCTTCATACTCAGCTGCATTATTAGTACAAGGGAACATTAAGCGGAGAACATAACAAAACTTATCACCTCGTGGGGAAGTTAATACGACTCCAGCCCCCGAGCCCTCCAATTGCCTGGATCCATCAAAATGGATAGTCCAATATGTGTGATCCGGCTTCTCCTCTGGTGCTTGCAACTCCGTCCAATCATTGATGAAATCAACAAGTGCTTGAGACTTCACCGCCGTCCGAGGCACGTACTTCAATCCGTGCGGCCCAAGTTCTATAGCCCACTTGGCAATCCGGCCAGTCGCCTCCCGGTTCTGTATGATATCGCCCAAGGGAGCTGAACTGACCACTGTGATGGGGTGCCCTTGGAAATACTGCTTCAACTTCCGGCTTGCCATGAAAACTCCATATACCAGCTTCTGCCAATGCGGATACCTTTGCTTGGATTCAATAAGCACCTCGCTGATATAGTAAACCGGCCGCTGAACCGGATACTCCTTGCCTGCCTCCTTGCGTTCTACCACAATAGCCACGCTAACTGCGCGAGCATTGGCCGCTACGTATAGCAATAACGGCTCCTTGTCGACCGGAGCTGCAAGAACGGGCGGATTGGCTAATTGCCGCTTCAAGTCCTCCAACGCTTCATCAGCAGCCGGACTCCAGATGAATTGATCTGTCTTTCTCAGCATCTGGTATAAAGGGATGGCCTTCTCTCCGAGGCGGCTGATAAACCGGCTCAGCGCGGCAATCCGACCCGCCAAACGCTGAACATCGTTGATACACTTCGGTTTAGCCAGGGAGGTGATAGCCGTAATCTTCTCCGGATTAGCCTCAATTCCTCTGTTGGACACAAGAAAGCCCAGTAACTTGCCTGCCGGAACACCAAAGACACATTTGGCCGGGTTAAGCATCATCTTGTAAACCCGCAAGTTGTCAAAGGTTTCCTTCAAATCATCAACCAGCGTCTCCTTCTGCCTTGACTTGACTACAATATCATCCACATAGGCGTGCACATTACGGCCGATCTGTTTATGCAGGCAGTTCTGTACACACCGTTGATAAGTGGCTTGGGCGCTCTTGAGCCCAAAAGGCATAGATACATAGCAGAAGGCTCCAAAGGGAGTAATAAACGCCGTCTTCTCCTGGTCCTTAACCGCCATTTTGATCTGATGATACCCAGAATACGCATCCAAAAAACTCAAACGCTCACAACCCGCCGTGGCATCAATAATCTGGTCAATGCGGGGGAGGGCAAAAGGATCCGCTGGACAAGCCTTGTTAAGATCCGTGTAATCCACACACATACGCCAAGTGCCATTTTTCTTAAGAACCAGCACCGGATTAGCAAGCCACTCTGGATGGAACACTTCAATGATAAAACCAGCTGCTAAGAGCCTGGCCACCTCCTCTCCAATAGCTTTGCGCCTTTCTTCGTTAAACCGGCGGAGAAACTGCTTTACCGGTTTATACTTGGGATCAACATTAAGAGTGTGCTCAGCGAGTTCCCTCGGTACACCTGGCATGTCAGAAGGCTTCCATGCAAAAATGTCCCGATTCTCACGGATGAACTCGATGAGCGCGCTTTCCTATTTAGGGTCCAAGTTGGCACTGACAGTGAACTGCTTGGACGAATCGCCGGGCACGAAGTCAACAAGCTTGGTCTCAGCCGCTGATTTGAACTTCAGATCTGAATCATGCTCCGTAGTTGGCTTCTTCAAAGGGGTCATGTCCGCCGGATCAACATTGTCCCTATAATATTTCAACTCCTCCGTGGCACAAACCGACTCTGCATAGGCCGCATCACCTTCCTCACATTCCAAAGCAATCTTGCGGCTCCCATGAACCGTTATTGTCCCTTTGTGACCCGGCATCTTGAGCTGTAAATAGATATAACAAGGCCGTGCCATGAATTTGGCATAAGCCGGCCGCCCAAACAAGGCGTGATACGGGCTCCGGATTTTCACCACCTCAAAGGTTAGTGTTTCAGATCGGGAATCATGCTCGTCCCCAAAAGCCACCTCCAGGGCTATCTTACCAACAGGATATGCTGATTTGCCAGGCACCACACCATGGAACACCGTATTAGATGGTCTGAGATCTTTGTCTGTTAGCCCCATGCGGCGGAATGTCTCATAGTACAGGATGTTAATACTGCTCCCTCCATCCATGAGCACCTTGGTGAATTTATAACCTCCCACCTGAGGGTCTACCACTAACGCCAACTGGCCCGGATTGTCAACCCGGGGTGGGTGATCCTCCCTGCTCCACACGATAGGCTGTTCCGACCAACGTAAGTAACGTGGTACGGCCGGTTCAACAGAGTTCACCGCTCGCTTGTGAAGTTTCCGATCGCGCTTATCCAAACTAGTTGTTAAAACGTGATACTGCCCATTGTTCAACTGTTTTGGCTGGCTCTGATAACCCGACTACTGCTGCTGCTGCTGGTTGTAACCCCCTTGACCGCTCTGATTATTCTGGTTATTATGACCGCCCTGATTAAAACCTGAACCGGAAGCTCCATCGTGACTCGGCCCATGGAAACCGGATCCTGAGCCACCACCTGACCCATGGTCATACCGGAAGGCATTAGAGTTTTTAAATTCCTGCATAATGTAACAATCCTTCCAAAGGTGGTTAGCGGGCGCCTCCTTTGTCCCGTGTTTTGCACAAGGCTGATTCAACAAATAGTGCAAGCGATCCGGGTTAGGATTTGGAGCCCCACTATGATTTGCCGCTTTACCTCTGCGCTGCTGACCCTTGTCCTGCGCATTAGTGTTAGCCACAAAGTCCATGCTGCCATCCGCTTTACGCTTGCCTCCGTTCCCATGGCTCGCCGGTTTGTGTTGATGCCCCTTGGAGTTGTTGTTCTTCTTTCCCTTCCCTGCTTCGTCATCGTCAGTCTCGGGATCCTTGGTACTATCAGAATCAGCATACTTCACTAAAGCGGCCATGAGAGTTCCCATGTCGTTACAGAACCGCTTCATACGCCCCAACTTCAACTTTAGAGGCTTAAACCGGCAGTTGCCCTGCAGGGTTAAGATCGCAGAGTCAGCATTGATCCTGTCAGACGAGTGCAAGACTTCCGAAACGCGGCGTACCCAATGGGTTGTTGACTCTCCGTCCTCCTGAACACAAGCTGCCAAGTCTACTATGGACTTAGGCTGCTTACACGTATCTTTGAAATTCTGGATAAACCGGGCCCGCAACTGGGCCCATGAACTGATAGAATTAGGCGGCAGGCTCTTCAACCAAGTGCGAGCCGTGCCTTCAAGCATCATGGTGAAGTACTTTGCACACGCGGTCTCATCCACATCCAGCATCTCCATGGCCATCTCATAACTCTCTACCCACGCTTCTGGAGATAAATCAGCGGTGTAATTCGGCACCTTGCGCGGACCCTTGAAGTCTTTGGGCAGGCGTACATTGCGTAAAGCGGGGACTAAACAGGGTACTCCCAAGCTAGATGCGACCCCTAGCCCGGCAGAGGGGGTAGGACGAACCGGTGTAAGCTGACCCGCCTCGTTCTGTGCTGCTAACTCGGCCTCCCTTCATGCCCGGGCCCGGTCCACTACATCCTGAGCATCGCGAACACCACCTGCCGGGTTATTGCCACGGGCCGCTTCACGGCTCCGCGCATTGCTTGATACGGCCGGTTCATCCATGCGCCTACTATAGCTCCGGCTTGGACGAGGTGTGGAATGAATCCGATCGCGGCTGTATGAATATGCCTCCTGCTGAATCAAAGCGGTCCGAAGAAGTTCCTTAACCCAGCGTGTCTCTATTGCTTGCGGAGAGTCTCCTTCGACCGGGATAGCTTCTAATCGCGCAGCAGCTGCGACAAGATTGTCCATAGGATTAGAATAATGACCCGGAGGTGTCTGGACCGGCGGAGGAATCACAATGTTCTGCCGAGGAGGTTCCATCAGGCGGGGTTGGACTGTCGCTCCTGGCCCTGGTGCCTCGACCCGGTTTACCTCCCGGTGCCCCGGCGGATTGCTGGTTCCAGCTTCCGGAGTGTGAAAGAGATTTCTAGGGTCGAACCCTAACGGCAGGCGTGATCTGTGCTTCCGCTTCAAGACCTCCTGTGATGCGTTCTGGTCGAGCATGAGCTTATAGGCCTGGGCGTCCAAAGCGGCCCGCTCTGCGGCCATCCTGTCCTTCTCTGCTGCCAGGTCGGCTTTGGCCTGTACGATCTGCTCTCTCACCTTTGCAACCTCTGCATCATGGGCCTCCTGATCCGCCGGATTGGCCTCTGCCATAAGTACAGCTAGTGCATCAAACAGGTCAGACAGAACTTGAACCGGTGGGCGCACAAGGCCTCCTGCCCCTGCTGCCGCTGCCGCTGCTGATCCGGAGAACATTGCTGCTGCGGTCGAAGAGTGATTCGCCGCCTGCGTGCCGGCCATGAATATTCCAACCCGGTTGATCTGATCAGGGGGGTCCGGAATACTGTCGCCATCGGAACAGCCCCTAATCTGGTCGTCTTGCAACTGGTACAATGATTCGGTCTCCCCGGTTGAGGACTCGTCGCCAGAATAGACGACGGTCTCGCTACCGTATTCTGACTCGTCCTCATGCTCTCCTCCGTGGATGACTCCCACGAAGGCATGCTTCACGGCCGGTTTAACCTGGGCAGATCTCGCACACTGAGCCGTCTCGACAAGGTCGGTGCAGATGTCCGGCTCAGGCCCAGGCTCACCAATCTTGCCGATAAAAACGTGTATGCCACCAAAGGGGACCCGGTACCCATACTCAATCGAGCCGGCTTCGGGACCCCATCCTGCGTCGTCGATGTAGAGCTTGCCGTGATGACTCTTGGTCATCCGGCCCACAGCATAGCCTTCGAGTCCTTCGAACTTGCCCTCCAAGATCATCAAACCGTCATGCGATAGCCCCACGGTGGGCGCCAACTTTCGTGGTTTTGTCACGGCAGATGTCCTCGTGAAAGGACTTAGTCGTGGAGCCATCGCTACGGGTTAACTTGAAGGGGTTAAAGCGGACACAAAGACACAAGGATTTATACTAGTCCGGCCCCTTCAATGAAGGTAAAAGCCTACGTCTAGTTGTGATGGGATTGGTGTGGTTTCGATGACTAGGGAGCAAATAAGCTTCGCCTAGGCCTTGAGTTGTTGTTGTCTGGTCCTTGAACCGCCGCCGGGTCATCCCCTTATATACACGGGTGACGCCCGTCGGTCCATAGAGTCCCAACACCGGTTCATACTCGTATCCGGGTTGGTCTCTCTCTATTCCTAACTTACAATACAAGTCTGCATACCAAGCCGGTTTACGGCTACAGGTTCTAAACCGACTACAGGCCTTGGGCCTTCATCTACTTAATCATCTTTATACTGCTAATGAAGTTAGCCCGGCCCAGGCAGGCCGGTTCACGCCCAGTAGTAATATCCCCAACAAGTGGGATCACTACTTACTAAAGTTGACAGTCTTCCAAACCCACTTTCATCAATATAATCATCATAGGTAAGAGGCATGCTATCATCATAACAACTTTGCATATCAAAACTTGGGATGCTAAAAATATCATCTTCAATAAACGTAGCATCCCCAAGCTTGGGACAAACATTAATTTCAGCAAATATATTCTCAAATATTTCATCCTCATCAAACATAGCTTCCCCAAGCTTGGGCCCTTTCATATCATAAGCATAATCACTCTCATCGTTAAAAATATGGATATCACCAATAGTAAAGCAATTATCATCATCACAATGAGTAGTAGGAGCAACATCATTTGGGAGGGATACCTTTCTACCTTTGTTGCTCATTCTTTTCTTTTTCTTTTTCACATTATGTGTGGGTTCAACCTTCCTCTTTGAGCTCCTTATTGATGAGATTGGTTGAATAGAAAGCTCCTCCTCATTACCTGATTCATCATAAGAAATAACAGGAGGATATTGGGAAGTCTCTTCCCTTTCATTAGTATTCTCATCATCTTATATTTGCTTTCTTTTCTTTATGTAATTGGCAATATAAGGATTTTCATTGCAATTCACCGCACAAAACATATAAATCTTCTCTAGATCAAAATCAAGAAATCTATCAAGATTAATTTTTGGAATACCCTCAGTTATACGTTTCATTTCTTCATACCCCAAAAGAAGACTAAGCTCTTTTTGATGCCCAAGGGTAATCAAGCTATCACAATTTTTGGACACAATTCGGTCATGAAACAATTTGCATTGGAGATTTAAATGACCAGGTTCATTGCAAAGTTCACAAGGAGCATGAAAAATATTGAATCTTTCAGCACAATCATCAAGTCTTTCTTGCAACAATTTAGTTTCTAAATACTTATGCCTCTTGCAATATATATCTTCTCTATTTGGTGCGTTCATGCAAACATGCACTCCACAAAAGTTGACATGCTCATAAGAGATATTTTCATCGTGACTAGAGCAATCATCATTAGTACTATGGATATTCAAGGAGTTTATACTAACAACATTGCAATCATGCTCATCATTCAAAGATTCAGTACCAAGCATTTTAATGCACTCTTCTTCTAGCACTTGAGCACAATTTTCCTTTCCATCGAACTCACGAAAGATATTAAAAAGATGAAACGTGTGAGACAAACTTAACTCCATTTTTTTGTAGTTTTCTTTTATAAACTAAACTAGTGATAAAACAAGAAACAAAAAGATTCGATTGCAAGATCTAAAGATATACCTTCAAGCACTCACCTCCCCGACAACGGCGCCAGAAAAGAGCTTGATGTCTACTACACAACCTTCTTCTTGTAGACGTTGTTGGGCCTGCAAGTGCACAGGTTTGTAGGACAGTAGCAAATTTCCCTCAAGTGGATCACCTAAGGTTTATCAATCCGTGGGAGGCGTAGGATGAAGATGGTCTCTCTCAAGCAACCCTGCAACCAAATAACAAAGAGTCTCTTGTGTCCCCAACACACCCAATACAATGGTAAATTGTATAGGTGCACTAGCTCGGCGAAGAGATGGTGATACAAGTGCAATATGGATGGTAGATAAAGGTATTTGTAATCTGAAATAATAAAAGCAGCAAGATACTCCATCATAGAGTTCGTAGTAAAATAACATAGAGCTATTCTTTCCGCTCGATCCATCATAGAGTTCATACTAGAATAACACCTTAAGACACAAATCAACCAAAACCCTAATGTCACCTAGATACTCCATTGTCACCTCAAGTATCAGTGGGCATGATTATACGATAAGCGTCACACAATCTCAAATTCATCCAACCAGCACAAAGTACTTCAAAGAGTGCCCCAAAGTTTCTACCAGAGAGTCAAGAAAACGTGTGCCAACCTCTATGCATAGGTTCATGGGTGGAACCTGCAAGTTGGTCACCAAAACATACATCAAGTGGCACGTGATATCCCATTGTCACCAGAGATAAACACGACAAGACACACATCAAGTGTTCTCAAATCAAAGACTCAATCCGATAAGATAACTTCAAGAGGGAAACTCAATTCATCACAAGAGAGTAGAGGGGGAGAAACATCATAAGATCCAACTATAATAACAAAGCTCGCGATACATCAAGATCGTGCCATAGAGAGAACAGGCCACCGGTGATGGGTTCCCCCTCCGGCAGGGTGCCGGAACGGGCTCCCGAGAGGTTTTTGGTGGCTACAGAGGCTTGCGGCGGTGGAACTCCCGATCTATCTTTTCCGTGGATGTTTTTAGGGTACGTGGGACTATATAGGCGAAAGAAGTCGGTCGGGAGGTGCTTGAGGGGCCCACGAGATAGGGGGCGCACCCAGTAGGGGGGATCCCCCCTATCTCCTGGCCTCCTCGAGGATCTTCTGACATGAACTCCAAGTCTCCAGGATCATATTCTTCCAAAAAATCACGCTGCCGAAGGTTTCATTCTGTTTGGACTCCGTTTGATATTCCTTTTCTTCGAAATACTGAAACAGGCAAGAAAACAACAATATGGGCTGGGCCTCCGGTTAATAGGTTAGTCCCAAAAATGATATAAATGTGTAAAATAAAGCCCATAAACATCCAAAAGGGGTAATATAATTGCATGGAACAATAAAAAATTATAGATACGTTGGAGACATATCAACTTCCCCCGGGAGATGTCAACCAACAACACCGCCGAGTACGAGGGTTTGCTTGCCCGTCTCAGGATCGCGGCAGACCTCGGAGTTAAAAAGCTCATCGTCAGGGGCGACTCGTAGCTCGTCGTCAGGGAGATCAACAAAGATTATCAAAGCTCGTTGATGGAAGCTTACATAGATGAGGTGAGGAAACCGGAGGAGCGCTTTGACGGTATACAAGCGGAGCATGTCCCTCGGGCGGAGAACGACATCGCCGACTACCTGTCAAAGCACGCTGCCCTCAAGCTACCTGTGGAACCAGGTACTTTTGTGCTTCAGTTAACTCAACATATTGGGCCCTTTCCCCCGTGCTGTCGGGGGCTTTGAGTACTTGTACGTCGCTATTGACAAGTTCACAATGTGGCTAGAGGTGGAAGCAGTGAGGAAGGTGACAGCGCAGTCAGCCATCAAGTTCTTCAAAGGACTAGTGTGCCGTTTTGGGGTGCCCAACATGACCATCACCGATAACGGCACACAGTTCACAAGCCATGCCTTCATGCAGTACATTAAGGATCTCGGCAGCAGGGTCTGTTTTGCTTCCGTGGCACATCCACGGAGCAACGGCCAAGCGGAGAGAGCAAATGCTGAAGTCCTGTGAGGCTTAAGAACGAAGACTTTTGACAGGCTGCGCAAGAGTGGAAGGCGCTGGATTGATGAGTTGCTGGCGGTTCTTTGGTCGATCAGAACGACACCAAATCGAGCCACCGGCCAGACACCCTTTGCCCTGGTTTACGGGGCAGAAGCAGTTCTCCCCACAGAACTCATATACGGGTCACCTCGAGTGCTCGCTTATGATGAGCTTGAGCAAGAGCGATTGCGGCAAGATGACGCGACGCTCCTTGAGGAAGATCGTCTCCGGGCGGCTGTGAGAGCAGCATGCTACCAGCAAGCCTTGCGCCGCTACCATAGCCGCAAGGTTCGCGCCCGGAGCTTTGAGGAAGGCGACCTTGTTCTTCGGCATGTTCAGTCGGCCAAGAATTCCAACAAGTTGACGCCAAAGTGGGAAGGCCCTTATCGGGTAACACGAGTCACCAGGCCCGGCGCAGTCCGGCTGGAGACCGAAGATGCCATTCCAGTGAGCAATTCCTAGAACATCGAGCGTCTCCGCAAGTTTTACCCATAAGGCACGGCTGCCGGGCCTACCTGCAAGCCTCCCTTTTGTACAAGCCTTGCCGGCAAGGCATGTAACCCTTTGTACAAAGCCAGGCGCAGACCCTGAGCATAAATAAATGAAGCGCTGGCGCCCTATGTTATAGCATGCATGCTAGATTGAGTCTCTTCCTTGGTTAGGGTTGATAGTGCTCAATGATGGCTAACCCCTAGCTAAGAGGTCGAGTGCGCATCTCTCTATTCTTCTTTGTTTTCTTTGGTTCGCAGGGCGCATAAATATCCTTGTCGAGCTATTTTGGAAGAAAGGGGACGAACCAGCGTCCAAGCCCCGGCAAGCCAAAGTTGTCGGGGGCTACAAGAGCAAGGATCCATCCGCGGCAAGCCAAGGTTGCCGGGGGCTGCAGATCCAGATAAGTCTTCTATACTCTATCATGCGTGTCGTTATGGACTGAGGTATGTGAAACTTTGTTTTATCCTTAGGCTACCGTGCTCCCCTCATTCTATACCCTAGGACTCATCTCCTGGGGCCGAGTTTGGTCGTAGTCGCGGCAGCAAGGTGTCGGTTCAATATCCGGTGTATCTCGTAGTAGGGGTCCTAAGCTAGGCGTCTTGGAGCGATGGTAACATGGACACGGGGTTTTACCCAGCTTCGGGCTCTCTTGATGAGATAATACCCTACGTGCTGCTTTTGATTGTATTCATATGGGTGTAGTACAAAGTACATGTGTCTACCACGAGATTGTAGTAATGCATATGAGATCGTCCATTGACTAGCCTGGCCTTAGTTTATATAATACACCGGTGGCCTAGGGTTTAGGAGAGTCCTTGTCTTGGGCGCCAAGTCTTGTGGAGTCTTCCTTGTATGCCGCAGGGGTTATCCGAACTGGCCCATGAGTATGCGGCCATGGGGTCCTCGGCCCAATCTAACTGATCAGGAGACGACATGGTGAGTACCCCTAGTCCAGGACACCATCAGTAGCCCCCTGAACCGGTCTTCAAGATGGGGACGCTCCTTGATTCTTCCGAACTGTTCTTCATCTTCGGTCATCGGTCTTGAGAACTGGTTCAACAAATCTTCCCATCTTCGATCTTGAGGATCGCCAGACTGCATCCGAAGAGTTTACACGTCGGGTATCCGAGAAGCCCCTTTAAGTTTCCGGCCTTTATCAATGCCTTGTTATTTTCACGCCCACCTTGGGTTTGAAGTTGTTCCCGAGCGGCAGGGTCCTCTTGCGTCCGAGCTTCAACGCCGAACTGCATTCGAGGTATTTTTTGCAGCCGAGCCCCAACGCCGGACCGCTTCCGAGCCCCAATGTAGGAATGTATCTGAGCTCCAACGCCGGACTATGTCCAAGCTCCAACGCCGGACTGTATCCGCCGGACTGTGTCCAAGCTCCAACGTCGGACTGTGTCCAAGCTCCAACGCCAGACTGTATCCGAGGTGTCATAAATCACCTTGGTTCAAAAAAGTTAAATGAGTATAGCCGAGCTTAATGCCGGAAATGCCCTCTATGGAGCCAGCCACTAGCGCCTGAGCTTTATGCCAGACTGCTTCCGAGGTGGTGCACTACCCCGACTGCAGGCCGATTTTTGTCAATATTTTTGATTAGTGCAATTTATTCTCTACCGAGATATATAGCCAGTAGCCCTCAAGGTGTGTATCGGTCTAAAACACGAGATGCACCTAAAGGATGACATAAGACCGCTGATCCCAGTAGCCCCTGAGACTCGGGTTGATTCGCAAAATCAACCTGAGGATCAACTCCTAGCTTGGTAGAATACTTCGGGACACAAAAGCGGTGTGCAAAGTCCTCGAGACTCAGGTTGGGTGCGGCCGACCAACCTGAGGATCATAATCTCCTCGGAAATTGTATTGCACTTAAAATTTTCTGCATTGGAATGCAGTAGCCCCCGAGAAACTGGTCGGGTGGCAACACTAGATGGGATCGATGTGCCTCTTTAATATGTACAAATAATGATAAGCCCGAAACCCAGTAGCCCCCGAGCCTTAATGCGGACATGGGTGGCCGAATTGAGGATCGATATCCAGAGTAAAATCACAAATTATGCGCCTCCGGCCCGGTTAGTGTTCGGCGACAGCCGAGGTCAAGCCGTAAACACTTCGGCCAATGTTACGAACGGCCCGTCATTTAATACAGTCATCGGACCGCTGACCAGTTTACGCTTATTGTGACAGTCAGTTTTTGGCTTTCTCCACTGAGGTGCTTAACCATGCGAGCTAGAAGCACGATCGCAGTGGTTCTCCCTTTGCATACCTAGCCGAACAAAGCGGAACATAGGAGGCAAGCACAGGAGCCGGGCAACCCAACTATTGACCGAAGACACAATTCGAAACTGATGCATATATAGCAAGATCCGAGAATTTTTGCCGAATCCCTAAAGGTGTCCGGCGTTGCACTGCGAGAATTATGCGGAAAACACACAAATAGTTGAAAAGTGCCATAGGATTGGAAAACCAAAAAATGTCAGTAAAAACTCGACGTCCGAACTAGATCAATTGTTCGGTGCCAATGAGAAAATTGATCTTAGAAAAAAAGTATGCTTCTGTCGTGCTTTAACATGACACATACTATCTCAAGACTTCAAGTGGGTCAGCCTACGGCTTCAACCTCCTATCCCGAAGGCGGAGTACTTCTCGTTAGGCCAGCTTAGCAAACTTTAGCGGCTTTGAGAGAGAAATTAGGTTCCCCGGCTATTGACCACACACTCGCGTCGGAAAAAGGAGTGATAGAAAAAAGACTTTGCAACGACTAGGAAGAAGAACACTTATTATAAAATAGCTCGCATAAATGTAAGAGCCCCTGAGTGACTTGGGTAAAAGAATTTTATGTATAATGATTGTATGTACCGAAGTACTTATATCATATATGTGTTCACCCGAACTTTAAACGCGTCTTAACCGACCGTCGGTTTCTCCCTCTTCGGCCAAGGGCCGAAAATTGTTATGTACTCCACCTATCAAGAATATCGATGGTGTTTTCGACAACCAGGCAATCAGGCCATAAGGCTGTAATAGACAAAGCGCGCTCAGGGAACTTATGCTATATTACTGACAGTGTAAGAAGCATCTTCGAAGAAAATAGTACCCCCACCGATACCTTTCTTCGGTTGCTCATTGTTACTTATGAAACTTGTGCAATAGATTTTTTGTACTCATGAGTTCCGTTGTGTAGCGACCATAGTTGAAAACAATAAGAGCGCTAGCTTTTTGCTTCACCCAGTCTGAGGTCAGAGCTCGGAGGACCCGGTCGTGACAATCGCAGAGGTGCTCCCTTTACTCCCTAGCCGAACAATCGGGAACGTAGGGGTAAACACAGGAGCAAGGCAACCCAACTTGCGGAACACTTAAGTCAATATGGTGCATATTGTGGCGTAATACACGAACAAGGAACGAAGCGGTACAAATATAATCATTTTCAAGAGGAAAGGCTTTAGAAAGGAAGCCCCCAAGTAAATGGGGTATTTGAATTTGTCACAAACAAAGTTTGGACAAGGAAGTTTTTTACAAACAATTTTTTGCTAAAAAAAGTATAATGCTTGGTCGAACCGAACACAAGTTAAAATTTTTAAAACTATGAGCATGAAGGCAACTTAGCTGGTAATGTGTTCGGCATTGATGACGCGGTCTGAGCTTGGTGCGGGAGGAGGTCTCAGCCTCCAAGCCCGATGTGGCCGAGCGAAGAGCTCGGCACTCCGAAGAGGTGAAGCCCCCAGTCTAGCCGAGGTGACGTGGTATGTCGGACCTGGATCATTTATCTGTGCACGGAAAATAGTGCAAGCCGGAGATAATAGTAATAATAAAAAAATTAGTTGCATAATTAATAATTTACGCAAAGTGAGTAATAAAAGAAATATGGCCCGTGTGCCGAACACTCAATGAGGCAGAGCTCTCTGAGTGATGTCGAAGTCCCCGGGGCAACCGAACATGTTGGTATGGCAGTTCCACCAACAAGGTGATCACACGAGTTGATTTATGCCGAAGTGATCGCGTGACGCAGTCGAAGTCGATTACCTGCTTAATTAAATAATATAGAGGGAGAAAGGAAAACAGAAAGTCAAATATCCCTGTGATGGCTCCGAGCCGAACTCTCTTCAGACTCAATGGGCGTCGTTGCACCAGATAATGCGCGGTGTAAGTTAATTGCCTGCACAGATACAATAGTGCAAGGCCAGAGATGATAATATATATATGTTTTTTATAAAAAATATCCTCTACTTAATTAACTTAAGTGAAGTAGATAATTTAAAGAAATAGAAGGCCTGGCAAAAATAACGGCACGGCGATGCCAGGCAGAGTAGTTTTCCTGCGCTCTTATAAGTAGTGCAAGCCAGGACTAATAATAATAATAATATATATATATATATATATATATTAAAATAAAATTCTTTCTACTTAATTGACTTAGCGGAGAAGAAAGTTAGAAACATAGCTTGGCCGACAAGCTCGGTTTGATGATGTCAGTGTTGCGATGTGTGGAGCGGTGTCTGCCGGACAACGGGCAAAGAGGATGGCTTGAACTTGCAGCACAGTTGGGGCTAGATAGACTGCAAACGCCGTACACTCGTGTGACCACTTGAAAATTTCCTGCGAAAAGCGACACGGTGAAAGCCCCAGAAAAATATTTTAGAGCAATCTAGCAAAGCACTTCCGTCAAGGAAAAATATGGCCCGGACGTTCTTGTGAAGCAATAGTAATGTGTATGTAGAGTAATAATACGAGTTTTGGAAAACTAGATTTCGCTGGCAAGCGTGATTGATCTTCTCTTGTGAGTTCGGAAGAAACGAAATCCAGTCTAGTTTACTACTAGGCCGGACTGATCCAATAGCACCTGACGTTTGGTAGAACAGGAGCGGCAGCAACCTTTAGACTTGAAGCTGTACACTAGGCAAAATCGATCTTGGACGAGCCTGTGGAATAAAGCTGCAATCCGACAGCAATAATTTTCGAGAAAAAATATTATGCATTAAAAGTAATTTGAGTAGATAGCACCGGGCAGTGGCGTAATATATTTTATAGGTCAGATTCAACTGTAGATGCGATGTTCATCAGACCGCGGACGAAAATCCAAAGACGCGAACAAACATCAAACATCAGTGCAAAGGTAGTCTGCACTATTCCTCGATCGGACCTAAAAAGCAAGGCTGCAAGACTGACACTGACACGTAACCGCATTAGTAGTACTCCCTTTGGTCTGTGCATGCCTTGAGGATAATATAATATAAAAATAGGAGTAGGAGACAAGCAGTAATCATGTGCTGAATTTAAAAGAGAGGAAAACGAATCTCCGGCGGCCGCTGCTCGTCCATGATCAATCCCGGCTCTGCGTGGCGCTAGTTGCGCCTATGCGCCGATTCTGCCCTGACACGATTTCCCGCAGTACATGAGGGCGGCGGGGTTTGGATCCGTATAACCCGACGCCGGACAATTCCACAGCCAATTAAAAACTCCGTGATCTTAATATAGTACTGTAAACAAAATAATCCGACGCAACGACAGTAATTTGCAGAACAAAGCACATTACGTGAAATAGATCTAACTGAAAAAATATCACCTGATCATCACATCGATCCGCGGCGATCTCCCAGCAGGATCTCAATGAAAGCACCAATGTCGGTTCAATATCCGGCTTATCTCGTAGTAGGGGTCCTAAGTTAGGCGTCTTGGAGTGATGGTAACATGGACATGTTGGGGAACGTAGCAGAAATTCAAAATTTTCCTACGTAACACCAAGATCTATCTATGGAGAGACCAGCAACGAGTAGAAAGGGGAGTGCATCTACATACCCTTGTAGATCGCTAAGCGGAAGCGTTCAAGTGAACGGGGTTGATGGAGTCGTACTCGTCGTGATTCAGATCACCGATGATCCTAGTGCCGAACGGACGGCACCTCCGCGTTCAACACACGTACAGCTCGACGATGTCTCCCACGCCTTGATCCAGCAAGGAGAGAGGGAGAGGTTGAGGAAGACTCCATCCAGCAGCAGCACAACGGCGTGGTGGTGATGGAGGAGCGTGGCAATCCTGCAGGGCTTCGCCAAGCACCTACGGGAGAGGAGGAGGTGTCACGGGAGGGAGGGAGGCGCCAAGGGCTCAGGTATGGATGCCCTCCCTCCCCTCCACTATATATAGGGGCAGGGGAGAGGGGGGAGGCGCAGCCTTGCCCCCTCCTCCAAGGAAGGGGTGCGGCTAAGAGGGGGGGAGGAGTCCATCCTCCCCAAGGCACCTCGGAGGTGCCTTCCCCCTTTAGGACTCTCCCATTTTTCTTATATCTTGGCGCATGGGCCTCTAGGGGCTGGTGCCCTTGGCCCATGTAGGCCAAGGCGCACCCCCTACAGCCCATGTGGCCCCCCCGGGGCAGGTGGCCCCACCCGGTGGGCCCCCGGGACCCTTCCGGTGGTCCCGGTACAATACCGATGACCCCGAAACTTGTCCCGATGGCCGAAACAGGACTTTCTATATATAAATCTTTACCTCCGGACCATTCCGGAACTCCTCGTGACGTCCGGGATCTCATCCGGGACTCCGAACAACATTCGGTAACCACATACAAACTTCCTTTATAACCCTAGCGTCATCGAACCTTAAGTGTGTAGACCCTACGGGTTCGGGAGACATGTAGTCATGACCGAGATGTTCTCCGGTCAATAACCAACAGCGGGATCTGGATACCCATGTTGGCTCCCACATGTTCCACGATGATCTCATCGGATGAACCACGATGTCAAGGACTCAATCAATCCCGTATACAATTCCCTTTGTCTAGCGGTATGGTACTTGCCCGAGATTCGATCGTCGGTATACCGATACCTTGTTCAATCTCGTTACCGGCAAGTCTCTTTACTCGTTCCGTAACACATCATCCCGTGATCAACCCCTTGGTCACATTGTGCACATTATGATGATGTCCTACCGAGTGGGCCCAGAGATACCTCTCCGTTTACACGGAGTGACAAAATCCCAATCTCGATTCGTGCCAACCCAACAGACACTTTCAGAGATACCCGTAGTGTACCTTTATAGCCACCCAGTTACGTTGTGACGTTTGGTACACCCAAAGCACTCCTACGGTATCCGGGAGTTGCACAATCTCATGGTCTAAGGAAATGATACTTGACATTAGAAAAGCTTTAGCATACGAACTACATGATCTTGTGCTAGGCTTAGGATTGGGTCTTGTCCATCACATCATTCTCCTAATGATGTGATCCCGTTATCAACGACATCCAATGTCCATGGTCAGGAAACCGTAACCATCTATTGATTAACGAGCTAGTCAACTAGAGGCTTACTAGGGACATGGTGTTGTCTATGTATCCACACATGTATCTGAGTTTCCTATCAATACAATTCTAGCATGGATAATAAACGATTATCATGAACAAGGAAATATAATAATAATCAATTTATTATTGCCTCTAGGGCATATTTCCAACAGTCTCCCACTTGCACTAGCGTCAATAATCTAGTTCACATCGATATGTGATTAACACTCAAGGTCACATCCCCATGTGACTAACACCCAAAGAGTTTACTAGAGTCAATAATCTAGTTCACATTTACCATGTGATTAACACTCGATGAGTTCTGGGTTTGATCATGTTATGCTTGTGAGAGAGGTTATAGTCAACGGGTCTGAACCTTTCAGATCCGTGTGTGCTTTACAAATCTCTATGTCATCTCCTAGATGCAGCTAACACGTTCTATTTGGAGCTATTCCAAATAACTGTTCTACTTGGAGCTATTCTAAATTGTTGCTCCATTATACGTATCCGATATCTCTACTCAGAGCTATCCGGATAGGTGTTAAGCTTGCATCGACGTAACCCTTTACGACGAACTCTTTTACCACCTCCATAATTGAGAAAATTCCTTAGTCCACTAGTTACTAAGGATAACTTTGACCGATGTCCTGTGATCCATTCTTGGATCACTCTTGTACCCCTTGACTGACTCATGGTAAAGCACACTTCAGGTGCGGTACACAGCATAGCATACTGTAGAGCCTATGTCTTAAGCATAGGGGACGACCTTCGTTCCTTTCTCTCTATTCTGCCATGGTCGAGCTTTAAGTCTTAACTTCATACCTTACAACTCAGGCAAGAACTCCTTCTTTGACTGATCCATCTTGAACACCTTCAAGATCACGTCAAGGCATGTGCTCATTTGAAAGTACTATTAAGCGTTTTGATCTATCCTTATAGATCTTGATGCTCAATTTTCAAGTAGCTTAATCCAGGTTTTCCATTGAAAACACTTTCCAAATAACCCTATATGCTTTCCACAAATTCTACGTCATTTCTGATCATTAATATGTCAACAACATATACTCATCAGAAATTCTATAGTGCTCCCACTCACTTCTTTGGAAATACAAGTTTCTTATAAACTTTGTATAAATCCAAAATCTTTGATCATCTCAAAGCATACATTCCAACTCCGAGATGCTTACTCCAGTCCTTAAAAGGATCGCTGGAGCTAGCATACCTTTTAGCATCCTTAGGATCGACAAAACTTTTCTGATTGTATTGCATACAACCTTTTCTTACGAAAACTAGTAAGGAAACTTGTCTTGACATCCATCTACCAGATTTCATAAATGCAGCTAATGCTAACATGATTCCGACGGACTTTAAGCATCGCTACGAGTGAGAAAATCTCATTGTAGTCAACTCCTTGAACTTGTCGGAAAACACTTCGCCACAAGTCGAGCTTCATAGATGGTGACATTACCATCCACGTCCGTCTTCTTCTTAAAAGATCCATTTATCTCAATGGATTGCCGATCATCGGGCAAGTCCATCAAAGTCCATGCTTTGTTCTAATATATGGATACTATCTCGGATTTCATGGCTTCTAACCATTTGTCGAAAGTTGGGCCCACCATCGCTTCTCCATAGCTCGTAGGTTCATTGTTGTCTAGCAACATGACCTTCAAGACAGGATCACCTTACCACTCTGAAGTAGTACGTGTCCTTGTCGTCCTACGAGGTTTGGGAGTGACTCGATCCGAAGTTTCATGATCACTATCATAAGCTTCCACTTCAATTGGTGTAGGTGCCACAGGAACAACTTCCTGTGCCCTGCTAGACACTAGTTGAAGAGACGGTTCAATAACCTCATCAAGTCTCCACCATCCTCCCACTCAACTCTTTCGAGAGAAACCTTTCCTCGAGAAAGGACCCGATTCAAGAAACAATCCATATTGCTTTCGGATCTGAATTAGGAGGTATACCCAACTGTTTTGGGTGTCCTATGAAGATGCATTTATCCGCTTTGGGTTCGAGCTTATCAGCCTGAAACCTTTCCACATAAGCATCACAGCCCCAAACTTCTAAGAAATGACAGCTTAGGTTTCTCTAAACCATAATTCATACGGTGTCATCTCAACGGAATTACGTGGTGCCCTATTTAAAGTGAATGTGGTTGTCTCTAATGCCTAACCCATAAACTATAGTGGTACTTCGATAAGAGACATCATGGTATGCATCATATCCAATAGGGTGCAGTTATGATGTTCGGACACACCATCACACTATGGTGTTCCAGGCTGTATTAGTTGTGAAACTATTTCCACAATGTCTTAATTCGGTGCCAAACTCGTAATTCAGATATTCATCTCTATGATCATATCATAGATATTTTATCCTCTTGTCACGACGATCTTTCAACTTCACCCTGAAATTACTTGAACCTTTCAATAATTCAGACTCATGATTCATCAAGTAAATGTACTCAACATCCACTCAAATTATCTGTGAAGTAAGAACATAACAATATCCACTACATGCCTCAGCACTCATTGGACTGTACACATCAAAATATATTACTTCCAACAAGTTGCTATCTTGTTCCATCTTACTGAAAACGAGGCTTTTCAGTCATCTTGCCCGTGTGGTATGATTTGCATGTCCCAAGTGATTCAAAATCAAGTGAGTCAAAACGGTCCATTTGCATGGAGTTTCTTCATGCATATACACCAATAGACATGGTTCGCATGTCTCAAACTTTTCCAAAAACGAGTGAGCCCAAAGATCCATCAATATGGAGCTTCTTCATGCGTTTTATACCGATATGACTTACGTGGCAGTGCCACAAGTAGGTGGTACTATCATTACTATCTTTTGGCATGAACATGTGTATCACTACGATCGAGATTTAATAAACCATTCATTTTAGGTGTAAGACCATTGAAGGTATTATTCAAATAAACAGAGTAACCATTATTCTCCTTAAATGAATAACCGTATTGCGATAGACGTAATCCAATCATGTCTATGCTCAACGCAAACACCAAATAACAATTATTTAGGTTTTAACACCAATCTCTTTGGTAGAGGGAGCGTGCGATGCTTGATCATATCAAGCTTGGAAAAACTTCCAACACATATCGTCAGCTCACCTTTAGCTAGTCTCCGTTTATTCCGTAGCCTTTTGTTTCGAGTTACTAACACTTAGCAACCGAACCGGTATCTAATACCCTGGTGCTACTAGGAGTACTAGCAAAGTACACATTAACACAATGTATATCCAATATACTTCTATCGACCTTGCCAGCCTTCTTATCTACCATGTATCTAGGGTAATTCTGCTCTAGTGGTTGTTCCCCTTATTACAGAAGCACTTAGTCTCGGGTTTGGGTTTTACCTTGGGTTTCTTCACTAGAGCAGCAGCTGATTTGCCGTTTCATGAAGTATCCCTTCTTGCCCTTGCCCTTCTTGAAACTAGTGGTTTCACCAACCATCAACAATTGATGCTCCTTCTTGATTTCTACTTTCGCGGTGTCAAACATCGCGAATACCTCAAGGATCATCATATCTATCCCTGATATGTTATAGTTCATCACGAAGCTCTAGCAGCTTGGTGGCAATGACTTTGGAGAACCATCACTGTCTTATCTGGAAGATCAACTCCCACTCGATTCAAATGATTGTTGTACTCAGACAATCTGAGCACAAGCTCAACAATTGAGCTTTTCTCCTTAGTTTGCAGGTTAAGAAAGTCATTGGAGGTCTTATACCTCTTGACATGGGCACAAGCCTGAAATCCCAATTCCAGCCCTCAAAACATCTCATATGTTTCGCGACGTTTCAAAAATGTCTTTGGTGCCTCAACTCTAAACCGTTTAACTGAACTATCACGTAGTTATCAAAACGTATATGTCAGATGTTCGCAACAACCACAGACAACGTTCGAGGTTCAGCACACTGAGCGGTGCATTAAGGACATAAGCCTTCTATGAAGCAATGAGGACAATCCTCAATTTACGGACCTAGTCCGCATAATTGCTACTATCAACTTTCAACTAATTTTTCTCTAGGAACATATCTAAACAGTAGAACTATAGCGTGAGCTACGACATAATTTGCAAAAACCTTTTGACTATGTTCAGGATAATTAAGTTCATCTTATGAACTCCCACTCAGATAGACATCCCTCTAGTCATCTAAGTGATTACATGATCCGAGTCAAACTAGGCCGTGTCCGATCATCACGTGAGACGGACTAGTCATCATCGGTGAACATCTTCATGTTGATCGTATCTTCTATACGACTCATGTTCGACCTTTCGGTCTCCGTGTTCCGAGGCCATGTCTGTACATGCTAGGCTCGTCAAGTCAACCTAAGTGTTTGCATGTGTTCCGAGGCCATGTCTGTACATGCTAGGCTCGTCAACACCCGTTGTATGTGAACGTCTGAATAAAACACCCGATCATCATGTGGTGGTTTGAAACAGCGAACTGTCGCAACGGTGCACAATTAGGGGAGAACACTTCTTGAAATTGTTGTAAGGGATCATCTTATTTACTACCGTCGTTCTAAGCAAATAAGATGTATAAACATGATAAACATCACATGCAATCAAATAGTGACATGATATGGCCATCATCACTTTGCTCCTTTTGATCTCCATCTTCGGGGCTCCATGATCATCATCGTCACCGGCATGACACCATGATCTCCATCATCATGATCTCCATCATCGTGTCTTCATGAAGTTGCCTCGCCAACTATTACTTCTACTACTATGGCTAACGGTTAGCAATAAAGTAAAGTAATTACATGACGTTTAAGTTGACACGCAGGTCACAAATAAATAAAGACAACTCCTATGGCTCCTGCCGGTTGTCATACTCATCGACATGCAAGTCGTGATTCCTATTACAAGAACATGATCATTCTCATACATCACATATATCATTCATCACATCCTTTTTGGCCATATCACATCACATAGCATACCCTGCAAAAACAAGTTAGACGTCCTCTAATTGTTGTTTGCATGTTTTACGTGGCTGCTATGGGTTTCTAGCAAGAACGTTTCTTACCTACGCATGAACCACAACGTGATATGCCAATTGCTATTTACCCTTCATAAGGACCCTTTTCATCGAATCCGATCCGACTAAAGTGGGAGAGACAGACACCCGCCAGCCACCTTATGCAACTAGTGCATGTTTGTCGGTGGAACCGGTCTCACGTAAGCGTACGTGTAAGGTTGGTCCGGGCCGCTTCATCCCACGATGTCGCCGAATCAAGATAAGACTAGTAACGGCAAGCATATTGAACAATATCGACGCCCACAACTACTTTTGGGGAACGTAGCAAAAATTCAAAATTTTCCTACGTAATAGACCTAGCTCATGATGCCACTGTTGGGGAACGTAGCAGAAATTCAAAATTTTCCTACGTAACACCAAGATCTATCTATGGAGAGACCAGCAACGAGTAGAAAGGGGAGTGCATCTACATACCCTTGTAGATCGCTAAGCGGAAGCGTTCAAGTGAACGGGGTTGATGGAGTCGTACTCGTCGTGATTCAGATCACCGATGATCCTAGTGCCGAACGGACGGCACCTCCGCGTTCAACACACGTACAGCTCGACGATCCCACGCCTTGATCCAGCAAGGAGAGAGGGAGAGGTTGAGGAAGACTCCATCCAGCAGCAGCACAACGGCGTGGTGGTGATGGAGGAGCGTGGCAATCCTGCAGGGCTTCGCCAAGCACCTACGAGAGAGGAGGAGGTGTCACGGGAGGGAGGGAGGCGCCAAGGGCTCAGGTATGGATGCCCTCCCTCCCCTCCACTATATATAGGGGCAGGGGAGAGGGGGGAGGCGCAGCCTTGCCCCCTCCTCCAAGGAAGGGGTGCGGCTAAGAGGGGGGGAGGAGTCCATCCTCCCCAAGGCACCTCGGAGGTGCCTTCCCCCTTTAGGACTCTCCCCTTTTTCTTATATCTTGGCGCATGGGCCTCTAGGGGCTGGTGCCCTTGGCCCATGTAGGCCAAGGCGCACCCCCTACAGCCCATGTGGCCCCCCGGGGCAGGTGGCCCCACCCGGTGGGCCCCCGGGACCCTTCCGGTGGTCCCGGTACAATACCGATGACCCCGAAACTTGTCCCGATGGCCGAAACAGGACTTCCTATATATAAATCTTTACCTCCAGACCATTCCGGAACTCCTCGTGACGTCCGGGATCTCATCCGGGACTCCGAACAACATTCGGTAACCACATACAAACTTCCTTTGTAACCCTAGCGTCATCGAACCTTAAGTGTGTAGACCCTACGGGTTCGGGAGACATGTAGTCATGACCGAGATGTTCTCCGGTCAATAACCAACAGCGGGATCTGGATACCCATGTTGGCTCCCACATGTTCCACGATGATCTCATCGAATGAACCACGATGTCAAGGACTCAATCAATCCCGTATACAATTCCCTTTGTCTAGCGGTATGGTACTTGCCCGAGATTCGATCGTCGGTATACCGATACCTTGTTCAATCTCGTTACCGGCAAGTCTCTTTACTCGTTCCGTAACACATCATCCCGTGATCAACCCCTTGGTCACATTTTGCACATTATGATGATGTCCTACCGAGTGGGCCCAGAGATACCTCTCTGTTTACACGGAGTGACAAAATCCCAATCTCGATTCGTGCCAACCCAACAGACACTTTCAGAGATACCCGTAGTGTACCTTTATAGCCACCCAGTTACGTTGTGACGTTTGGTACACCCAAAGCACTCCTACGGTATCCGGGAGTTGCACAATCTCATGGTCTAAGGAAATGATACTTGACATTAGAAAAGATTTAGCATACGAACTACATGATCTTGTGCTAGGCTTAGGATTGGGTCTTGTCCATCACATCATTCTCCTAATGATGTGATCCCGTTATCAACGACATCCAATGTCCATGGTCAGGAAACCGTAACCATCTATTGATTAACGAGCTAGTCAACTAGAGGCTTACTAGGGACATGGTGTTGTCTATGTATCCACACATGTATCTGAGTTTCCTATCAATACAATTCTAGCATGGATAATAAATGATTATCATGAACAAGGAAATATAATAATAATCAATTTATTATTGCCTCTAGGGCATATTTCCAACAGGACACGGGGTTTTACCCAGCTTCGGGCTCTCTTGATGAGATAATACCCTACGTGCTGCTTTTGATTGTATTCATATGGGTGTAGTACAGAGTACATGTGTCTACCACGAGATTGTAGTAATGCATATGAGATCGTCCATTGACTAGCCTGGCCTCGGTTTATATAAGACATCGGTGGCCGAGGGTTTAGGAGAGTCCTTGTCTTGGGCGCCAAGTCTTGTAGAGTCTTCCTTGTATGCCGTAGGGGTTGTCCGAACTGGACCATGAGTATGTGGCCATGGGGTCCTCGGCCCAATCTAACTGATCGGGAGACGACGTGGTGAGTACACCCTAGTCCAGGACACCATCACAAGGAAATGGAACGAGGAGCCTAAAGCCCACCTCATCCCTGCCTCCGCCAAGAGCGTGAGAAAGATCGAGCGAAGTGGAGGGACGGCAAGGCCCGTTGTCGGGCGGAAAAACGTTTATCCTAAAGATAACGAGGATTCACTCCTTGTCGTGGGTTCCAGCCGCGAACAAGAAACCCAGCAAACATCCCTTTTTCATTAAAAAACATCCTGTATAGGTATAGTTCATACGAAATGAAAAAACATGAGCAAGGGGTTACAAGTTCTAAAATTAACAAAGGCCCGAAGGCTTACAAGACTAAAAAGATATAAGGTGCCCGTAATCCCTTTCTTGTCCCTCTCCTCAGGAAATGGAACAAGAAAGCAGAAGGGCAAAAGGGGCGCCTAGGCGAGCTACGAGTGGCAGAAGATACCAAGAGAACATCTCGGTGGCCGTCCAAGGGCTGGATGGTGATGGCGGCGCCGGAGGCAGAGCTCGAAGATGAGGCGGCAGGACGTCAATACGCGACGAAGGCGTCGGTGCCCGCGTACTCTGACTTGATGGCCTTGCCGCCCGCCCTCTTCCTCTTCCGCAGCCTCCCCACGCCAGCCGCCCAAGGAGGCGACCCCGAGAAGTTCAAGCAGCCGGCGGCACGGATGATGGGGTCGCTGGTGCCACCCGAAGTGGCGCCCGACGCCTAATCGGACCCGTCATCCTGCCTCCCGCTGCCCTCGTCGTCTCTGTCGTTGTCCTCCTCGTCACCCTCGCTCAAGGAGGAATCTTCATCATCAGAGGAGCTCTCCACGCAGCACCTCGCACGAGTCCTGAGGTGCCCGAAGATCTTGACGGAGAGAAGGCCACCCTCCATTAGCTTAAAATGGAGAGTGAGCCCCTCCATCAAGCTGTGGATGCGAGCAAAGGTCTTCCACCCTCGATGGAGATACATGACATGAGGGGCGGAGAACTCGACCTTGACCCATGTGCCACTATTCCCACAACCCCTCATATGCAGCCGCAATGCCTGCGGCGGATCCAGCTCCATCTCCCGCACAAACGGAGTCGGGAGGCGAAGACGACGACGCGATGGCTGGCGCAGCTGATGAAGAACTCACAAGGGTTGTCCCCGACGTGGCCCTCCACCGGGGGAGGGGCCGCTGGCGGAGGCAAAGCCGACCTGACGCCCCGTCCTCCTCTCCCTCGAGTGCCACGACGGCCTCGACCCCGCCCCCTCCCCCTTCCTCTAGCGGCCGGCTCTGCCGCTATGAGCTCTTGGGGAGGAGCGATGTGCTGTCTGGCCGAAACCCTCGCCGCCACCGATGAAGCGTCACCACACCCCTTCGCCATGGCAGAGGAAAGGAGGAAGCAGGAATGGGGAGAGGCAGGTGGCGAAGGGTTGAGAGGCACTATTCCTCTTGCTCTCCTCTCTTTATAAAGGGACGGGGACGGGGATCAGCCGCCCACTCTCGGCCAATCCGGCCCGTTGAAGTGACAGCAAGCAGGGCCGTCGACCGCCCTTCCCGCTCCATTGAAGGCGCGTGGGAATCGACCCACGCACGCGCACCACTTTTCACATCCCGTGTGCCTGTCATTCGCCCTGCGTCGTGCATGCAGCGAACGTGGCGCGAGGGATAGGCGCAGTGGGACACGTGGAGCGACGGTTCCCAAGCGAGGGCAGTAAATGAGCAGCGGCCCTGCGGTCTCAAAGAGACATGCAAGCCGCCTCTTTACTGTCCACCACGGGATGACGCCAGCATGCTTCCGTCATGCGCGCGCACGACCCCCACGTCGCGCGTTCAACGCGGGTCGTGGGGAAGCGCAGTGGGCGGAGCAGTGGCCGCGGTAAAGATCCACCCCAACTTCCCGCGCACTATTCTGGGCCCGGCCCAACAATGTGCTGCGCTTATGTATGGCCCAGGCCCGGGGGCTCCTGGCGGTGTACAAAAGTAGGGGCTCTGCTTTTGACCCCTTTACTTGTGCACGGGCAGTCAGAGCCTCCCGCCACGGCCACGCATAACAGGGCAGGAAAGCGAAGCCGGATAGAAGCCAAGGCACAAGACAAACAAAGCAACAACAAGGACCAAGGCCACAAAGATTGGATGGACGAAGTAGGTTTCCCCGCAAGGACCCTTGCGGGGGCAACCTCAGCGGCCCCGGCAAGGCCCTTGCTGGTGGAGCTCGCCCCCACCAGCCAAGCGGGCCACCTTTGAGCCCACCAATGCTAGATAAACGCATTGGGACAGGGCTCGGGAGGCACCTCCGTAGTGGCATGCAGATCTTTGTGAAGACATAGAATGCTCAAGATCAAATGAGGATAGGAAGGCAACAATCCTCGCCAAGATCCTCACCGAAGGAACCCACAAGACCCCCGACAAGATCCTTGCCGGGGACGCCAGTGCGCCACGGCAAGACCCTTGCCGGGCCACCCGGCAAGGTCCTCGCCAAACGCACCAGCGGGGCCACTGCCAGGTCCACACCAGCCAAGTCTCCGCCGTCGTTCGCATGCAGCTACCGACCCAAATAGCTGGGAAGGCACCTCTGTGGCAACATGCAGCCCTTCATGGAGGCTCCACCACCGCGCCACCTTAGCTACCTGCCTGCCTACATGGCACCGCATGCATCGCTGGCCAGGGCGCGTGTCGAAACAAGGAGGAGCGGCGACGGACGGGACGGGCCTCGCTCCCACCCCCGATAAAGTGAAGGGACACCTAAGCCTCGCATTAAATGCGCTTTGTCCTGTAATACCAGCGATAAGCTCACAATGCTGTAGCACTTTCCACCTCCTGTGTGCCATTGTGGCAGCCCCTTTCGCCTATAAAAGGAGGCCCATGGCACACTTGAGAAGGATTCGACTCTTTCAAACCTAGCAGCACCCAGAGCTAGTTCAAGAGCTCCAGAACACTAAATACATCCACCAAAGCAGGATCGTAGGGTTTTATGCATCTTTGCGGCCCGAACCTGGGTAAATCCCCTTTGTGCTGTCTACTAGTCCCGCTCTTCTCACGATCCCCATGCCCCGCAACCGTAGTAGGGATTCCAGTGATCCCATAGGTTTCGTTTCCCACCGACACGCTACGGGTGAGAAAGTCTCATCGTAGTCAACTCCTTGAACTTGTCGAATACCTTTTGCAACAAGTCGAGCTTTATAGATAGTAACATTACCATTAGCATCAGTCTTCTTCTTGAATATCCATTTATTCTCTATGGGTTGCCGATCATCTGTCAAATCCACCAAAGTCCACACTTTGCTCTCATACATGGATCCTATCTCAGATTTCATGGCCTCAAGCCGCTTATCGGAATCTGGGCTCATCATAGCTTCTTCATAGCTCATAGGTTCATCATGGTCAAGTAACATGACTTCTAGAACAGGATTGTTGTACCACTCTGGTGCGGATCGTGCTCTAGTTGACCTCTGAGGTTCTGTAGCAACTTGATCTAAAGTTTCATGATCATTATCATTAGCTTCCTCTCCAATTGGTGTAGGCATCACGGGAACGGATTTCTCAGATGAGCTACTTTCCAAATTGAGAGAAGGTACAATTACCTTATCAAGTTCTACTTTCCTCCCACTCACTTCTTTCGAGAGAAACTCCTTCTCTAGAAAGGTTTCGTTCTTGGCAACAAAGATCTTGCCTTTGGATCTGTGGTAGAAGGTGTATCCTATTGTTTCCTTAGGGTATCATATGAAGACGCACTTCTCCGATTTGGGTTCGAGCTTATTAGGCTGAAGCCTTTTGACATAAGCATTGCATCACCAAACTTTAAGAAACGACAACTTAGGTTTATTGCCAAACCACAGTTCATACGATGTCGTCTCAACGAATTTTGACGGTGCCCTGTTTAACGTGAATGCAGCTGTCTCTAATGCATAACGAACGATAGTGGTAAATCGGTAAGAGACATCATAGACCGCACCATATCTAATAAAGTGCGGTTACGACGTTCGGAGACACCATTACGCTGTGTTGTTCCAGGTGGCGTGAGTTGTGAAACTATTCCACATTGTTTTAAATGAAGGCCAAACTCGTAACTCAAATATTCACCTCCACGATCAGATCGTAGAAACTTTACATTCTTGTTATGATGATTTTCCACTTTACTCTGAAATTCTTTAAACTTTTCAAAATTTTCAGACTTGTGTTTCATTAAGTAGATATACCCATATCTACTTAAATCATCTGTGAAGGTCAGAAAATAACGATACCCGCCATGAGATTCAACACTCATCGGACCGCATACATCGGTATGTATTATTTCCAATAAGTCATTAGCTCGTTCCATTGTTCCGGAGAACGGAGTTTTAGTCATCTTGCCCATAAGGCACGGTTCGCAAGTATCAAATGATTCATAATCAAGTGATTCCAAAAGTCCCTCTTTATGGAGTTTCTTCATGCGCTTTACACCGATATGACCCAAATGGCAGTGCCACAAATAAGTTGCACTATCATTATCAACTTTGCATCTTTTGGCATCAATATTATGAATATGTGTATCACCACGATCGAGATTCAACAGAAATAGACAACTCTTCAAGGGTGCATGACCATAAAAGATATTACTCATATAAATAGAACAACCATTAGTCTCTGATTTAAATGAATAATCATCTCGCACTAAAAAAGATCCAGATATAATGTTCATGCTCAACGCTGGCACCAAATAACAATTATTCAGGTATAAAACTAATCCCGAAGGTAGATGTAGAGTTAGCGTGCCGATGGCGATCACATCGACCTTGGAACCATTCCCGACGCGCATCGTCACCTCGTCCTTAGCCAATCTTCATTTAATCCCTAGTCCCTGTTTTGAGTTACAAATATGAGCAACCGAACCGGTATCAAATACCCAGGTACTACTACGATAATTAGTAAGGTACACATCAATAACATGTGTATCAAATATACCTTTGTTCACTTTGCCATCCTTCTTATCCGTCAAATACTTGGGGTAGTTCTGCTTCCAGTGACCAGTCCCTTTGCAGTAGAAGCACTCAGTTTCAAGCTTGGTTCCAGCTTTGGGTTTCTTCCTAGAGTGACAACTTGCTTGCCATTCTTCTTGAAGTTCCCCTTCTTTCCCTTTCCCTTCTTCTTGAAACTAGTGGTATTGTTAACCATCAACACTTGATGCTCCTTCTTGATTTCTACCTCCGCAGCCTTTAGCATTGCGAAGAGCTCGAGAGTAGTCTTTTCCATCCCTTGCATGTTGTAGTTCATCATGAAGCCTTTGTAGCTTGGTGGCAGTGATTGAAGAACTCTGTTAATGACACAATCATCTGGAAGATTAACTCCCAGCTGAGTCAAGTGATTATGGTACCCAGACATTCTGAGTATGTGCTCACTAACAGAACTGTTCTCCTCCATCTTGTAGCTATAGAACTTGTTGGAGACTTCATATCTATCAACCCGGGCATTTGCTTGAAACATTAACTTCAACTCCTGGAACATCTCATATGGTCCATGACCTTCAAAAGGTCTTTGAAGTCCTGATTCTAAGCCGTAAAGCATGGCACACTGAACTAACGAGTAGTCATCAGATCGAACTTGCCAGATGTTCATAACGCCAGCTTCTACTGCTGCACCAGGCCTTTCACCCAGCGGTGCATTGAGGACATAATTCTTCTATGCAGCAATGAGGATAATCCCCAGATCACGGACCCAGTCCGCATCATTGGTACTATCATCTTTCAACTTAGTTTTCTCTAGGAACATATCAAAAAACATAGGGGAACTACAACGCGAGCTATTGATCTACAACATAATTTGCAAATACTATCAGGACTAAATTCATGATAAATTAAAGTTCAATTAATCAAATTACTTAAGAACTCCCACTTAGATAGACATCCCTCAAGTCATCTAAATGATACGTGATCCAAATCAACTAAACCATGTCCGATCATCACGTGAGATGGAGTAGTCATCAATGGTGAACATCTCTATGTTGATCATATCTACTATATAATTCACGTTCGACCTTTAGGTCTCCAGTGTTCCGAGGCCATGTCTGTACATGCTAGGCTCTTCGAGTTTAACCCGAGTATTCCGCGTGTGCAAAACTGTCTTGCACCCGTTGTATGTGAACGTAGAGCCTATCACATCCGATCATCACGTAGTGTCTTAGCACGAAGAACTGTCGCAATGGTACATACTCAGGAAGAACACTTATACCTTGAAATTTCAATTAAGGGATCATCTTATAATGCTACCGCCGTACTAAGCAAAATAAGATGCATAAAGATAAACATCACATGCAATCAAAATATGTGACATGATATGGCCATCATCATCTTGTGCTTTTGATCTCCATCTCCAAAGCATCGTCATGATCTCCATCGTCACCGGCTCGACACCTTGATCTCCATCGTAGCATCGTGGTCGTCTCGCCAACTATTGCTTCTACAACATCGCTGCTACTTAGTGATAAAGTAAAGCAATTACATGGCGTTTGCATTTCATACAATAAAGCGACAACCATAAGGCTCCTGCCAGTTGCCGATAACTTTTACAAAACATGATCATCTCATACAACAAGGTATATCACATCGTGTCTTGGCCATATCACTTCACAAGCATGCCCTGCAAAAACAAGTTAGACGCCCTCTACTTTGTTGTTGCAAGTTTTACGTGCCTGCTACAGGCTTCTAGCAAGAACCGTTCTTACCTTCGGCACAAAACCACAACGGTGATTTATCAAGTTTGTTGTCTTAACCTTCAACAAGGACCGGACGCAGTCAAATTTGATTCAACTAAAGTTGGAGAAATAGACACCCGCCAGCCACCTTTATGCAAAACTAGTTGCATGTCTGTCGGTGGAACCGGTCTCATGAACGTGGTCATGTAAGGTTGGTCTGGGCCGCTTCATCCAACAATACTGCCGAATCAAAAATAAGACATTTGTGGTAAGCAGTATGACGATCACCACCCACAACTCTTTGTGTTCTACTCATGCATATCATCTATGCATAGACCTGGCTCGGATGCCATTGTTGGGAAACGTAGCATGCAATTTCAAAAAATTCCTACGCTCACGCAAGATCTATCTAGAAGATGCATAGCAACGAGAGGGGGAGAGTGTGTCCATGTACCCTCGTAGACCGAAAGCGGAAGCGTTTGCTTAACACGGTTGATGTAGTCGAATGTCTTCTCGTTCGAACCGATCGAATACAGAACGTATGGCACCTCCGAGTTCTGCACACATTCATCGCGATGACATCCCTCGAGATCTTGATCCAGTAGAGGGTTGAGGAAGTAGATGATTTCCGTCAGCATGACGGCGTGGTCACGGTGATGGTGATGTGATCCACGTAGCGCTTCGCCTAAGCACCGCGATAATATGACTAGAGGCGTAAACTGTGGAGGGGGCGCCACACACGGCTTGGAACAATTTATGTGTGTTCTAGGGGCGCCCCCCTGCGTATATAAAGGAGGGAGGGAGAGGAGGCCAGACCTAGGCGTGCCCCCAAGTAGGAGTCCTACTTGGGGTCCTAGTAGGATTCGCCCCCCCTTCCTTTTACCGGAGGGGGAAAGGGGAAGGAGAAGGAAAGGGGGCCACGCCCCCTCCCCTTGTCCAATTCTAACTCCTCCCTGGTGGGGGGCGCGCCACCCCTTTGTGGGCTGATGTGCCTCCCTCCTATGGCCCATATGGCCCATATCTTTCCCCGGGGGGTTCCGGTAACCCCTCCGGTACTCTGATATGTACCCGATACATTCCAGAACCCTTCCGGTGTCCGAATACTACCTTCCAATATATCAATCTTTATCTCTCAGCCATTTTGAGACTCCTCGTCATGTCCATGATCTCATCCGGGACTCCGAACAACCTTCGGTAACCAAAACACATAACTCATATAATACATATCGTCATCGAACGTTAAGCGTGCGGACCCTACGGGTTCGAGAACTATGTAGACATGACCGAGACACTTCTCCGGTCAATAACCAATAGAGGAACCTGGATGCTCATATTGGTTCCCACATATTCTACGAAGATCTTTATCGGTCGAACCGCTATGTCAACATATGTTATTCCCTTTGTCATCAGTATGTTACTTGCTCGAGATTTGATTGTCAGTATCTTCATACCTAGTTCAATCTCGTTATCGACAAGTCTCTTTACTCGTTCCGTAATGTATCATCCTGCAACTAACTCATTAGTCACATTTCTTGCAAGGCTTCATATGATGTGCTTTACCGACAGGGCCCAGAGATACCTCTCCGATACGCGGAGTGAGAAATCCTAATCTCGATTTATGCCAACCCAGCAAACACCTTCGGAGATACCTATAGAGCATCTTTATAATCACCCAGTTACGTTGTGACGTTTTATAGCACACAAGGCATTCCTTCGGTGTCCGGGAGTTGCGTAATCTCATAGTCAGAGGAATATGTATTTGACATGAAGAAAGCAGTAGCAATAAAACTGAACGATCATTATGCTAAGCTAATGGATGGGTATTGTCCATCACATCATTCTCCTAATGATGTGATCCCATTCATCAAATGACAACACATGTCCATGGCTAGGAAACTTAACCATCTTTGATCAATGAGCTAGTCAAGTAGAGGCATACTTGGGACACAGTGTTTTTCTTATGTATTCACACATGTATCAAGTTTTTAGTTAATACAATTCCAGCATGAATAATAAACATTTATCATGAAAAAGGAAATATAAAATAACAACTTTATTATTGCCTCTAGGGCATATTTCCTTCAAACATTTCATAGCATTATTCTTCTAACAATTGAGCACAATTTTTCTTTCCTTCATTTTCACGAAAGGCATTATAAAGATGAATAATATGAGGCAACCTCAATTCCATTTTTTTGTAATTTTCTTTTTATAAACAAAACTAGTGATAAAACAAGAAACTAAAAGATTCAGTTGCAAGATCTAAAGATATACCTTCAAGCACTCACCTCCCCGGCGACGGCGCCAGAAAAGAGCTTGATGTCTACTAGGCAACTTTATTCTTGTAGACACGTGTTGGGCTTCCAAGCACAGATTTTTGTAGGAATGTAGAAATTTTCCCTCAAGTGGATGACCTAAGGTTTATGAATCCGTGGGAGGTGTAGGATGAATATGGTCTCTCTCAAACAATCCTGCAACCAAATAAGAAGTCTCTTGTGTCCCCAACACACCCAATACAATGGCAATATCTATAGGTGCACTAGTTCGGCGAAGAGATGGTGATACAAGCATAGTAATGATAGTAGATATTGATTTTTGTAATATGAACAATAAAAAACAGCAAGGTAGCAATTGATAAAACGGAACACAAATGGTTTTGCAATGCTTGAAAACGAGGCATAGGGTCCGTACTTTCGCTAGTGCAATCTCTCAACAATGCTAATATAATTGGATCATATAATCATCCCTCAAAGTGCGATGAAGAATCACTCCAAAGTTCTTATCTAGCGAAGAACATAAGAATAAATTGTTTGTAGGGTATGAAACCACCTCAAAGCTATTCTTTCTGATTGATCATCCAAGAGTTCGTACTAAAATAACATCAAAGCAAATTCAGATTCGTAATACTCAATCCAACACAAAGAACCTCAAAGAGTGCCCTGAGGTTTCTACCGGAGAAACAAAGACAAGAACGTGCATCAACCCCTATGCATAGATTACCCCAATGTCACCTTAGAATTCGCGAGTTGAGTGCCAAAACATAAATCAAGTGAATCAATATAATGCCCCATTGTCACCACGGGTATCCATATGCAAGACATATATCAAGTGCTCTCAAATCCATAAAAGTATTCAATCCGATAAAATGGAATCTCAAAGGAAAACTCAATTCATCACAAGATAGAGAGGAGAAAACACCATATGATTCGATTATATTAACAAAGCCCACGATACATCAAGATCGTGACATCTCAAGAACATGTGAGAGAGAGAGAGATTAAACACATAGCTACTGGTACAAACCCTCAGCCCCAAGGGTGGACTACTCCCTCCTCATCATGGTGGCCGCCGGGATGATGAAGATGGCCACCGGTGATGATTTCCCCCCCCCCCCGGCGGAGTGTCGGAGAAGGGCTCTAGATTGGATCTCGCGGTTTTGGAACTGGCGGCGGCTGGAACAAAATTTTGTAGACTCCCCTAGGGTTTTGGAATATTTGGGCATTTATAGAGCGAAGAGGCGGTGCGGGAGGCCACTAAGGTGGGCATTGCTACCTCTTGAGCTTGCATTGGTTTTTCCCTTGAAGAGGAAAGGGTGATGCAGCAAACTAGAGTAAGGATTTCCCTCTGTTTGAGAACCAAGGTATCAATCCAGTAGGTGACGACGCACCGAATACCTGCACAAACAATCAATGAACTTTCATCCAACGCGATAAAGGGGTTGTCAATCCCTTCATGGTTACTTGCAAAAGTGAGATCTGATAGAGATAGATAAACGGTAAAGTAAATATTTTTGGTATTTTTGGTTTATAGATCGGAAAGTAAAAGATTGCAAAATAGTAGATCGGAAACTAGTATGATGGAAAAGATAACTTATATGATGGAAAAGAGACCCTGAGGGCATAGGTTTCACTAGTGGCTTATCTCAAGATAGCAAATAATACGGTGGGTGAACAAATTACTGCCGGGCAATTGATAGAAGAGCGCATAATTATGATGATATCTAAGGCAATGATCATGAACATAGGCATCACGTCCGTGTCAAGTAGACCGAAACGATTCTGCATCTACTACTATTACTCCACACATCGACCGCTATCCAGCATGCATCTTGAGTATTAAGTTCATAAAGAATGGAGTAACGCATTAGGTGAGATGACATGATGTAGATGAATTAACTCAAACAATATGATGAAAACCCCATCATTTTATCCTCGAGGGCAACAATACAATACATGCCTTGCTGCCCCTACTGTCACTCGGAAAGGACACCGCAAGATTGAACCCAACGCTAAGCACTTCTCCCATTGCAAGAAAAACCAATCTAGTAGGCCAAACTAAACCGATAATTCGAAGAGACTTGCAAAGATATCAAATCATGCATATAAGAATCCAGAGAAGACTCAAATAATATTCATAGATAATCTGATCATAAATCCACAATTCATGGGATCTCGGCAAACACACCGCAAAAGAGTATTACATCGAATAGATCTCCAAGAACATCAAGGAGAACATGGTATTGAGAATCAAAGAGAGATAAGAAGCCATCTAGCTACTAGCTATGGACCCGTAGGTCTGTGGTAAACTGCTCACGCTTCATCAAAAGGGTAATGGTGTTGATGTAGAAGCCCTCCATGATCGAATCCCCCTCTGGCAGGACGCCAGAAGAGGCCCCTAGATGGGATCTCACGTGTACAGAAGGTTGCGGTGGTGGAAAAGTGGTTTCGTGGCTCCCCCTGATGTTTTTGGGGTATAAGAGTATATATAGGCGAAGGAACTAGGTAAGGAGAGCTCCGAGGGGCCCACGAGGTAGGAGGCGCGCCCTCCATCCTCTTGGCTGCCTCGTTGAGTCTCCGACTTCATCTCCAAGTCTCCTGGTTTGCTTCTGGTCCAAGAAAGATCATCGCAAAAGTTTCATTCCATTTGGACTCCGTTTGGTATTCCTTTTCTGCGAAACTCTAAAACAGGCAAAAAACAGAAACTGGCACTGGGCTCTTGGTTAATAGGTTAGGCCCAAAAATAATATAAAATAGCATATAAATGCATATTAAACATCCAAAACAGATAATATGATAGCATGAAACAATCAAAAATTACAGATACGTTGGAGACGTATCAAGCATCCCCAAGCTTAATTCCTGCTCATCCTCGAGTAGGTAAATGATAAAAACAGAATTTTTGATGTGGAATGCTACCTGACATATTTATCCATGTAATTCTCTTTATTGTGGCATGAATGTTCAGATCAGAAAGATTCAAAACAAAAGGTTAATATTGACATAAAAACAATAATACTTCAAGCATACTAACAAGGCAATTACGTCTTCTCAAAATAAGATGGCCAAAGAAAGCTTATCCCTACAAAACCATATAGTCTGGCTATGCTCCATCTTCGTCACACAAAATATTCAAATCATGCACAACCTCGGTTTTAGCCAAGCAATTGTTTCATACTTTAGTATTCTCAAACTCTTTCAACTTTCACGTAATACATGAGCGTGAGCCATGGACATAGCACTATAGGTGGAATAGAATGGTGGTTGTGGAGAAGACAAAAAGAGGGAGATAGTCTCACATCAACTAGGTGTATCAACGGGATATCAATATGCCCATCAATAGATATCAATGTCAGTGAGTAGGGATTGCCATGCAACGGATGCACTAGAGCTATAAGTGTATGAAAGCTCGAAAAGAAACTGAGTGGGTGTGCATCCAACTTGCTTGCTCATGAAGACCTAGGGCGTTTGAGGAAGCCCGTCGTTGGAATATACAAGCCAAGTTCTATAATGAAAAATTCCCACTATTATATGAAAGTGACAAAATAAGAGACTCTCTATCATGAAGATCATGGTGCCACTTTGAAGCACAAGTGTGGAAAAAGGATAGTAACATTGCCCCTTCTCTCTTTTTCTCTCATATTTTTCTCTTTTTCCCTTTTTTCTCTCTTTTTTCCTTGGCTTCTTTGGCCTCTTTTATTCTTCTTCTTTTTTCTTTATTTCCTCGCATGGGACAATGCTCTAATAATGATGATCATCACACTTATATTTACTTACAAATCAAAAAAATTACAACTCGATGCTTAGAACAAAAATATGACTCTATGTGAATGCCTCCAGCGGTGTACTGGGATGTGCAATGAATCAAGAGTGACATGTATGTGAAAGGTGGCTTTGTCACAAATACGATGTCAACTACATGATCATGCAAAGCAATATGACAATGACGAAACGTGTCAAAATAAACGGAACGGTGGAAAGTTGCATGGCAATATATCTCGGAATGGCTATGGAAATGCCATAATAGATAGGTATGGTGGTTTTTTTGAGGAAGGTATATGGTGGGTGTATGGTACCAGGGAAAGTTGCGCGGCACAAGAGAGGCTAGCAATGGTGGAAGGGTGAGAGTGCGCATAATCCATGGACTCAACATTAGTCATAAAGAACTCACATACTTATTGCAAAAATCTATAAGTCATCGAAACCAAGCACTACGCGCATGCTCCTAGGGGAAGGGTTGGTAGGAGTTAACCATCACGTGATTCCGACCTCCACACAAAGGATGACAATCAAAGAAATACTTCATGGTCCAAATTTGTTACACAATGGTTCACCATACGTGCATGCTACGGGACTCACAAACCTCAACACAAGTATTTCTCAAATTCACAATTACTCCACTAGCATGACTCTAATATCACCATCTTAATATCTCAAAACAATCATAAAGAATCAAACCTCTCATAGTATTCAATGCACATCATATGAAAGTTTTTATTATATCCCTCTTGGATGCCTATCATATTAGGACTAAATTTATAACAAAAGCAAATTACCATGCTGTTCTAATAGACTCTCAAAATAATATAAGTGAATCATGAGAGTTCACAAATTTCTATTAAATAAAGCCATCACCGCGCTCTAAAAATATATAACTGAAGTACTAGAGCAATATTGCCTAGCTCAAAAGATATAAGTGAAGCACATAAAGTATTCTAATAAATGATGATTTATGTGTGTCTCTCCTAAAAGGTGTGTACAGCAAGGATGATTGCGGTAAACTAAAAAGCAAAGGCTCAAATCATACGAGACGCTCCAAGCAACATATCATGTGGTGAATAAAAATATAGCCTCAAGTAAAGTTACTGATAGACGAAGACGAAAGAGGGGATGCCTTCCGGGGCATCCCCAAGATTAGGCTTTTGGTTGTCCTTGAATATTACCTTGGGGTGCCTTGGACATCCCAAAGCTTAGGCTCTTGCCACTCCTTATTCCATAGTTCATCAAATCCTTACCCATAACTTGAAAACTTCAAAACACAAAACTCAACAGAAAATGTCATGAGCTCCGTTAGTATAAGAAAATAAATCATCACTTTAAGGTACTATTGCAAACCCATTATTTATTTATATTGGTGCAATATCTACTGTATTCCAACTTTTCCATGGTTCATACCCCCTGATACTACCGATAGATTCATCAAAAATAAGCAAACAACACGCAAAAAACAGAATCTGTCAAAAACGGAACAGTCTGTAGCAATCTGTAACTCTCGAATACTTGTGTAACTCCAAAATACTTGTGTAACTCTCGAATCAACATCAAGATAAATTCTATCCACGTTCCTAGCCAAATCACTAATCTTGAGAAATTTTTCTTCAATCAAAGCATTAAAATTCTTTTGCGAACTCATAAATTCTTTAAGGCTATTCTCAAAATCAGAGGGCACCTTGTTAAAATTTCCATAAGAATTGTTGTAGGAATTACCATAATTATTAGAGGAATTACTAGGAAATGGTCTAGGATTAAAATTTCCTCTATACGCATTGTTACCAAAATTGTTCCTACCAACAAAATTCACATCCATACATTCATTATTATTCTCAATCAAAGTGGACAAAGGCATATCATTAGGATCAGAAGAAACACTCTTATTAGCAAATAATTTCATAAGTTCATCCATTTTTTCACTCAAAACATTAATCTCTTCAATCGCATGAACCTTTTTACTAGTGGATCTTTCGGTGTGCCATTGAGAATAATTAACTATCGGGGAAACGACACCTATGGGATCACGAGGATCCCTTGTACGGTTGGCGGGGAGAGAGCTGCGCAAAGAGCAGGTCTAGTGATCAGCACAAGGGATTTTTACCCAGGTTCGGGCCGCTGAGAAGCGTAAAACCCTAGTCCTGCTTTCGGTGTATATTTAGTGTTCTTGAGTTCTTAGACTAGCTGCTATACATGCCCAGTCAAAAAAGTCTGAATCCTCCTCCAGTATGCCTCGGGCCTCCTTTTATATGTCAAAGGGGTCACCACAGTGACACACGGGAGGTGTAAAGTAGCTATAGTGCGCAAGCTTATCGCTGACATCGTAGGACGAGCGCATTTAATGTGCTGCTTACGTGCCCTCCAACTTTATCAGAGACGGCAACAGAACCCGTCCCATCCGTCGTCGCCTCATCCTGCCTTGACATGCGTCCATTCTGATGAGGCATGTAGTGCCATGCTGGCTGGCTAGCAGCTGTGCTAGCACGGTGGCAGAGCCTTCATGAAGATCAGCATGCCACCACGCAGGTGCTTGATGACCCACAAGTATAGGGGATCTATCGTAGTCCTTTCAATAAGTAGGAGTGTTGAACCCAACGAGGAGCAGAAGGAAATGACAAGCGGTTTTCTGTAAGGTATTCTGTGCAAGCACTGAAACTGTAGGTAGATAGTTTTGTGATAAGATAATTTGTAACGGGTAACAAGCAATGAAAGTAAATAAAGTGCAGCAAGGTGGCCCAATCCTTTTTGTAGCAAAGGACAAGCCTGGACGATTTCTTATAATGAGAAAAGCGCTCCCGAGGACACATGGGAATTATCGTCAAGCTAGTTTTCATCACGCTCATATGATTCGCGTTCAGTACTTTGATAATTTGATATGTGGGTGGACCGGTGCATGGGTGCTGCCCTTACTTGGACAAGCATCCCACTTATGACTAACCCCTATTGCAAGCATCCGCAACTACAAAAGAAGTATTAAGGTAAACCTAACCATAGCATGAAACATATGGATCCAAATCAGCCCCTTACGAAGCAACGCATAAACTAGGGTTTAAGCTTCTGTCACTCTAGCAACCCATCATCAACTTATTACTTCCCAATGCCTTCCTCTAGGCCCAAATAACGGTGAAGTGTCATGTAGTCGACGTTCACATAACACCACTAGAGGAGAGACAACATACATCTCATCAAAATATCGAACGAATACCAAATTCACATGACTACTAATAGCAAGACTTCACCCATGTCCTCAGGAACAAACGTAACTACTCACAAAGCATATTCATGTTCATAATAAGAGGAGTATTAATATGCATTAAGGATCTGAACATATGATCTTCCACCAAGTAAACCAATTAGCATCAACTACAAGGAGTAATCAACACTACTAGCAACCCACATGTACCAATTTGTGGTTTTGATACAAGATTGGATACAAGAGATGAACTAGGGTTTTGAGAGGAGATGGTGCTGGTGAAGATGTTGATGGAGATCGACCCCCTCCTGATGAGAGGATCATTGGTGATGACGATGATGATGATTTCCCCCTCCCGGTGGGAAGTTTCCCCGGCAGAACAGCTCCGCCGGAGCCCTAGATTGGTTCCGCCAAGTGGCGGCGGAGTTTCGTCCCATAAGCCTGCTTATGATTTTTTCCAGGGTAAAAGCCTTCATATAGCAGAAGATGGGCACCGGAGGGCCACCAGGGGGCCCAGGAGACAGGGGGCGCACCCAGTAGGGGTGGGCGCGCCCCCCACCCTCCTGGCCAGGGTGTGGGCCCCCTCTGGTGTTTTCTTCGCTCAATAATTCTTAATAATTCCAAAAATAACTTTCGTGGAGTTTCAGGATTTTTGGAGCTGTGCAGAATAAGTTTCCAATATTTGCTCCTTTTCCAGCCAGAATTCTAGCTGTCGGCATTCCCCCTCTTCATGGTAAACCTTGTAAAATAAGAGAGAATAGCCATAAGTATTGAGACATAATGTGTAATAACAGCCCATAATGCAATAAATATTGATATAAAAGCATGATGCAAAATGGACGTATCAGTGCTTGCTTAGTTGGCCTAGAATATGCATGCCGCCACGCAGGCGTCTGCCTAGTTGGCAAGTTGGTCGTCACGCTGGAACGACAGTGTGGTGGCGAAACCTTGTCGGGCGCGGGCCTGGCTGTGGCCCCGCAATTGTCCCCGGCAAGGGCCTTGCTGGGGGTCTTCGTTCTCTGGTCTCCATGTAGACCTGCAGGTCATCAGTCTTCACAAAGACCTACATGCTACTATGCACGCATCCTCAAGTCTTGGCCTTGATGTTGTCAATGGTGCCAGAGCTCTCAGCCTCAAGGGTGGCTGCCTTGCTGGTGCTTCACAAGTTGCCCCGGCAAGGGCGTTGGCGGGGGAGGTCTATCTAGTCTTATTCTCTTTATTCGCTGGCTTGAATGCTTGTCTTGGTAGTCTTGTACCTCTCCTTCCACTACCCCGCCAAGCCTTGCCGCAGGTGTGGCTACAACTGCCCGTGGACAAGTAAGGGGTATAGAAAAATCCCATACTTTTGTACATCGACAGGAGCCCCCGGACCTGGGCCACACATAAGCACGAAGCATCATTGGGCCAGACCCATAACGGTGCGCGGGCATGCGGTGGCAGGGATTAACTGACACAATCTTCTCGTCAGTTGCGCTTCCCCACGATCCGCATTGAGTGCATGATGTGGGGGTTGTGCGTGGAACGGTCGCAACACGCCTGCGACGCCTCACAGTGAATAGTAAAGAGGCGGCCCGAGCCTCCCCCATAAAAAAGAGGAAGCTGCACGGGCGCTGCTCATTTACAAAGTGGACTCGGGTCGTGGCTTGCATGGCGCCCGCACCCCACGATCACGGGGTGGAAAACGTTCGTCCCACTTGTCTTCTCTAGCTTGCCCGCCACGTGTCCTCCATGCCTTAGGAAGGGTAGGTGGTGGACGCGGAGGGCATGTGCATTAACACCGAGGCAGGAAACCAGGCGTCACTGATTGGAGCAGCAGGTCGATCCTGATTCCCCGCGCCTCAGGAGGCCGTATTGGTCGAGCGGGGGGGCCGCCCTTGGGTTGGAGGCTAGGCCCCGGCCCTGCCCCTCTATAAAAAGGGAGAGGGACGGTTCCTTTCCATACTCATCTCCTTCCTGCTTGGTATCCTTCTTCCACTCGCCATGGTGAGAGGGCGTGCTGGTGCTCCAATGGTGGCGACGAGGGCTGCTACTCGACAGCATGTCCCCCCCCCCTCCAGAGTTCACGGTGGTGGAGCCTGCTCTGAGAGGGAGAGGGAGGGGGAGAGTTCGAGGCTGTTGTGGTGCTCAGGGAAGAGGAGGACGGGGCGGCGCACCAGCTGCGCCTCCGCCCGAGGCCCCTTCCCCAATGGAGGGCCATGTCGGAGACCAGCCCCGTGAGGTCTTCATCAGGTTATACAAGCCCGTGTGCGATCATCTCCGCCTCCCTACCCCATTTGCTCGGGTAATGGAGCTTGACCCGCCGCACGCCTTGAGGCTGCATATGAGGGGCTGCAGGAACGGCAGCATGTGGGTCGACGTCGACTTCCCTACTCCTCACATCATGTATCTCCGCCACGGGTGGAAAACCTTTGCCCGCACCCATATCTTGTCGGAGGGGCACGTTTTCTAGTTCAGGTTAATGGAGAATGGTCTGCTCTCCATCAAGGACTTTGGGCGCTCGGGAATCCGCTTAGGGTGCTGCGCGGAGAGCTCCACCGACGGCGAAAGCTCCTCCTCGAGCGACAGCGACGAGGAGGGCAGCATCAGCGACAATGATGGTAGCGGGCGGGAGAACGACGACTCCGACTCCGGCTGACCATTGAGAACCCACAAGTGTAGGGGATCACAACAGCTTTCGAGGGTAGAGTATTCAACACAAATTTATTGATTCGACATAAGGGGAGCCAAAGAATATTCTTAAGTATTAGCAGTTGAGTTGTCAATTCAACCACACCTGGATAACTTAGTATCTGCAACAAAGTGTTTAGTAGCAAAGTAGTATGATAATAAAGGTAATAGTGCCAAAAGTAAAGATAGCAGCTTTGTAGTAATTGTAACAGTAGCAACGGAAAAGTAACTAAGCGAAGCACAATATGTGAAAAGCTCGTAGGCATTGGATCAGTGATGAATAATTATGTCAGGTGCGTTTCCTCATGTAATAGCTATAACATAGGGTGTCACAGAACTAGCTCCAGTTCATCAATGTAATTTAGGCATATACCAAATATAGTCATACGTGCTTATGGAAAAGAACTTGCATGACATCTTTTGTCCTACCCTCCCGTGGCAGCGGGGTCCTAGTGGAAACTAAGGGATATTAAGGCCTCCTTTTAATAGAGAACCGGAACAAAGCATTAGCACATAGTGAATACATGAACTCCTCAAACTATGGTCATCACCGAGAAGTATCCCGATTATTCTCACTTCGGGGTTGTCGGATCATAACACATAATAGGTGACTATAGACTTGCAAGATAGGATCAAGAACTCACATATATTCATGAAAACATAATAGGTTCATATCTGAAATCATGGCACTCGGGCCTTAGTGACAAGCATTAAGCATAGCAAAGTCATAGCAACATCAATCTCAGAACATAGTGGATACTGGGGATCAAACCTTAACAAAACTAACTTGATTACATGGTAAATCTCATCCAACCCATCACCGTCCAGCAAGCCTACGATGGAATTACTCACGCACGGCGGTGAGCATCATGAAATTGGTGATGGATGATGGTTGACGGTGACGACGGCGACGAATCCCCCTCTCCGGAGCCTCGAACGGACTCCAGACCAGCCCTCCCGAGAGAGATTTGGGCTTGGCGGCGGCTCCGTATTGTAAAACGCGATGAAACTTTCTCTCTGATTTTTTTTCTCCGTGAAACGGAATATATGGAGTTGGAGTTGAGGTCGGTGGAGCATCAGGGGGCCCACGAGACAGGAGGGCGCGCCCCCCACCCTCGTGGACAGGGTGTGGGCCCCCTGGCCTTGATTCTTTCGCCAGTATTTTTTATATTTTCCAAAAGTTATCTCCATGGATTTTCATGTCATTCCGAGAACTTTTGTTTTCTGCATAATAAACAACACCATGGCAGTTCTGCTAAAAACAGCGTCAGTTCAGGTTAGTTTCATTCAAATCATGCAAGTTAGAGTCCAAAACAAGGGAAAAAGTGTTTGGAAAAGTAGATACGTTGGAGACGTATCAACTCCCCCAAGCTTAAACCTTTGCTTGTCCTCAAGCAATTCAGTTGATAAACTGAAAGTGATAAAGAAAAAATTTTACAAACTCTATTTGCTCTTGTTGTTGTAAATATGTAAAGCCAGCATTCAAGTTTTCAGCAAAGATTATGAACTAACCATATTCACAATAACACTTAGGTCTCACATTTACTCATATCAATGGCATAATCAGCTAGCGAGCAATAATAATAAAACTCGGAGGACAACACTTTCTCAAAACAATCATAATATGATATAACAAGATGGTATCTCGCTAGCCCTTTCTGAGACTGCAAAACATAAATGCAGAGCACCTTTAAAGACCAAGGACTGACTAAACATTGTAATTCATGGTGAAAGAGATGCAGTCAAGTCATACCCAATATAAGCTAATAATAATGAGTGCAAATGACAGTGTGCTCTCCAGCGAGTGCTTTTTAAAAGAAGGTGATGACTCAACATAAAAGTAAATAGATAGGCCCTTCGCAAAGGGAAGCAGGGATTTGTAGAGGTGCTAGAGCTCGATTTTTAAAGTAGACATGAATAACATTTTGAGCGGCATACTTTCACCATCAACGCAACAACTATGAGATGGCGATATCTTCCATGCTACATACATTATAGGCGGTTCCCAAACAGAATGGTAAAAGTTTATACTCCCCCACCACCAACAAGCATCAATCCATGGCTTGCTCGAAACAATGAGTGCCTCCACTAACAACAGCCCTGGGGGAGTTTTGTTTAATTATTTTGATTTGCTTTGTTCTTTTTGATCATGGGACTGGGCATCCCGGTTACCAGCCATTTTCTCGTGAATGAGGAGCAGAGTCCACTCCTCTTGAGAATAACCCACCTAGCATGGAAGATACAGACAACCCTAGTTGAAACATGAGTGTAACATCCCAAATTTCCAATTTGGCATGTTATACATAGGTCATAAATGCATATCATATTTTATTGCTTTTTCGTTTGCAATCCTCAAAATCCTAAGCAACTCAAGGACCTTCGGAGAGAGTTGGGGATTTTCTAGTTTTCATATTTGAAATTTTATCAAATAGTGAAGACGAGGATTTTTTTATTTTAATTATTTACTCTCTGGAAAATATTTCATTTTAAAATAATAAATGAGGGGAGATAATATGACTTCTCCAAAATAATTGAAATATCGGAGGAAAAAATGTTAAAATCATTTTTCGGATTTTATTTGAGTTTATTCGAATTTTTATTTGCCCTAGAAAAATGTTGCATAATTTAAAATTGCATTTTAGGGGCCAAGAAAAGTTCATCTTGTTCTAAATATTTTATTTAGACGGAGAAAACTTGTTTTGGAATTTTTAGAATTTTATTTATTTTTCTAGGAATTTTTCTTCGGCGGAATGTTTTAAAAAAAACAAACAGCCCCGCGCCCGACTGGGCCGAAGGCCCAGCCGAGCAGGCCGGCCCAGCCAGCCGCCGCCGCCTTCCCCGCGCCGCCGCCGTGCGCCGCACGGACGCCGAGGGCGGGTTCGAGCCAGACTCCACCCCCAGGCGCCCCTTCCCCAAGCCGAGCCGCCCCGCCTCCTATAAATGTCGCAGCCCCGCCGCCACCCGCCACCACCCGCCACCATGGCCGCCGCCGCCGGAGCCCGAGCCGCCCCGAGCCCCGATCCGCCGCCGCCGGAGCCCCGCGTCGCCGCCGCCACCCCGCAGCCACCCCGCAGCCCCGCCGCCCGTCGCCGAGCCCCGCCGGAGCCGCCGCCCGCCGGACGAGCCTCGCCGGAGGTACCCGACCCCGCCGCTGGTTTTTTTCCAGAAAACCGTCGGTTTTTTTTAAAACCCTAGATCGTTTTTTTATATAGATCGGTTTATTTTTTCGGTTTATTTACTTAGCGAACGTCCGTTCGTCCGTTCGTTCTAACGAACGTGTTCACTGTTTAGTTTCTGTTAACGAACGTTCGTTCGTTTAGCAGTTCGTCGCTTTTCTTTTTATCGGATTTATTCCGCGATTATTCTGATCGCGATTTCTGATCCGAAGTTCAAACATGTTTATCTTTTTGTTCGTTTATCGGAATCAGGCGATTCAAGTGCCTGGAGTTTCATCTCGAAACCCTCTTTCCGAATAATCAACTCAAACAAGATTTTTCTTCTGTAAAATTTGACTTAGATCCAGATTAGCAAAATGAAGTTGTTTCTTTTGCCATTTGAGTTTCGTTGCTTCGTTTGATTTGATTCTTTTTGCAAACCGGAGTTCTTAAGTTGAACTCTCCGGTCAAACTCTTTTATTTGGAGTTCTACTTGTGCATCTTTGATTGTTGCTTATGTATGCTATTGTTTGCTATCAATAGAATTCCCGGAGTGCGAAGCGTGTTACTACGAGTCTCTAGGATACCCGGATCGTCAGCAAGGCAAGTAACACATTGATCATACTCTTTTCATACCCAGTTTTTATGCATTAGTTTCAATCCTCAAACATTGCATGATTAGGATGCTTTAACATGTGGGTATTGGGAAGTAGTTGCTGAGGTAGAACCTATTGCCCTGCTTATTATCAAACCCTTGGGAGTTACTTCTATGCTACGCTTATATTTCCATGCTATGCTCATAGACGTGGATTGGGTTTGAGTGATATCCATGACAGATGTGAGATTGTTAATTAATGGTTTACTTAAGGTGGCAACTTTAATACACATCTGGGTGGACTGAGGCACCTAGGGTTACCAGTGATTGCCTGTTTTTTTGGAAATCCCGGGGTTACCGTGTGATTCTCCTATGGACCGCCATCCAGGCTCAAAGGGAACTGAGTCTATTCATGCTAGAAACTTCCGTGTGCAGCCGCAAGCTATTATGGGCTCTAGCATAGTTTGAGTAAGTTGCGAGAAGCTCTTGAAGAGGTGGATCAGCAGGTAGTGGGTTTGTAGGTTTGGTATGGTCTGCCCGGAGTAGAGAGTTAATGCTTCTGAAAGACTGTGTCTCGGTCATCCGTCTCTCAAACACCATGCAGTGCGAGAATCAACGGAGGCGATCGAGTCTTGCGGGGAAAAGTGCGCAAACCTCTACAGAGTGTACAATCTAATCATGGTTAGTCGTGTCCCCGGTTATGGACAATTCTGAGTATCTAGTACTTGAGTATTCGCATGTATCTCAACACTCTTAAATTAATATTGCTGGGTTGTTAATTACTTTTAATTGGGATCATTGAGTTGGGGTTACCTTCTCAAATGATGTTTCAACTACCATGATAGTTAAATTAAAATTGATTCCTTTGTAGTAGGGAAAAATTGGCTTTTCGCAAAACTGTAACCATAGAGCTTTCCACCAGCCAAATATGCATGTAGTGGTAGCATTATTCTGTTATTGCTCTTTTGTGATTACATTGCCAGCATATTCCATGTGCTGACCCGTTCTCGGGCTGCAACGTATTATGTTGCAGACTTTTCAGACGAGGAGTAAGGTTCGTAGGTCGTTGCCGTGCAGCTCAGCTATGCTGTTGGAGTTGATGGACTCACTTTATCTTCCAAGCCTTCCGCTGTTATCGCATTAGATGGCCTTAAGCCATATTATTGTAATAAGTTCTCTTTTGAGACATTCGATGTAATAAGTGTGTGATTGCTACTTTGTTATAAATCCTTCGAAGTACTGTGTGGTGTCAGCATTACTGATCCAGGGATGACACCTGAGCACAGAGACTTGACCATCTGAGGTCGGGTCGCTACAAGATGGTATCAGAGCACACGCTGAGTGTAGGACACGACCACTAAGATAAACCATAGGTCACACTTCTCTTCTCATTTCTGACTTCTCTTCTCTTTCCACTCTTTAGGATGAAGGAGATGAAGACCAAGTTTGCACAACCAGATGAAGACACACCATTTGGACGCCACTTGAAGGAAGTCACTAGGTACTTGAATATTGGAATACCAAGCTTCACTGGGACGAACAACGCCACTCTACCGGAAGAAGAGCGCTGGATGATTCAAGTACGAGTTCCAGGAAGGACGTTCTCGCCAAATTCTAAACCCATAGAGTTTTCTTTCGAAGCACCCACTTGGAGCCTTGGCAAGAGTATGGCAGCTCATATTACCATGGGACGCATTGGAGAAATCTACAACAAGGAACTTAAGGATACCACCTATCAAATATGTGGGCGCCGAGATGAACAATGGGAGATGATCAACACAAGGAAGGATAGATCTGTCGCAGCCTTTATCCAGGAGCAAAACCAGCACATTTGACATCAGGAGAACCAGATGTGCGCAGACATGATCGAGTTGAAGAAGGCGAAGACCAGGATCATTGAGCTGGAGGAAGAACTTAAGTTCACACGCATGGATATGAGGAGGAAATCAAGACCCTATTGGAGAAGAATGACGACCTAGTTGAGAAGATTGGAATTTTCATGGGAGGACCAGTTCCAAAAAAAGACCTCATTCGTCCGGACAACTACATCATCATCGACGACACCGACTCGGATTCAAGAGATGATGATTACGAAGATGAAGCTGGAGCAGACATCATGGAGTCTTCCACCGATCAAAATTTCTAGATGACCACCAGATGATAATAGTATTCCCCCATGTAACTAGTAGTAGTGAGCACCTTTGCGATAGTCTTAGACCGTTTTGTATGCCCTTGCTTGATTGATTGAATGAATGCTTGTGTTTGCCTCATATACATATGGGTAGTGTTTCTCCCCTAGACCTTTTTCTATTCTAAATCTCTTCCATCTAAACCCATCAGATGCCTCCGAGGAGAGACCCCGAGTTTGTTTTCCCACTGGAGATCACCTAGTTGATCCAGCAGCAGAATGCCCTGATGCAGTTGCTAGTTCAGAACCAGGGCAATGCTAATAACAACAATGCCAACAACAACAACCCGCCGCCAGTGGATAACCTCGCCCATTTCTTAAGGTTACAGCCGCCGGTGTTTTCCAGTAGCATCGAGCCAATAGTTGCAGATGATTGGCTACGTCATATTGGAAGGGAGTTAACCACCGCAGGATGCACGGATGCTGAGAAGGTGCGTTTTGCCGCACACCAACTGGATGGACCTGCAGCAGCATGGTGGGAGAATTTCACAGCCACCTATCCTATCGACACTGTCACATGGGCTCAGTTTCAGCAAGCTTTTCGTACTGCCCATGTCTCGACTGGAGCTATGCAGATAAAGAAGCGTGAGTTTCGCAACCTATGCCAGGGGAATCGTACTATTGGCCAGTACGTGGATGAGTTTAGCAAGTTATCACGTTATGCCCCTGATGATGTGGCCACAGATGCCGCGAAGCAGGAGAAGTTTATGGAAGGGCTGAATGATGAGATGAGTATGCAGTTGATGGTAGCAACCTTCAACAACTACCAGGAGTTGGTAGATAAGGCCCTGATGATTGAAGGGAAGCAGCAGCAGATTGATAATCGTAAGAGGAAGTATGGACAAGGGAAATACAATTCCGGAGCTCACCAGAAGCCTCGCTTGACCCCGAACTCAGGAGGACTTGTTCATAACCATGGAAGTCATAACCATGCTGGAGGAGGATCGCATAACCATAATGGTGCGAAGAACGGGAATGGGTATGGAGCCAACAATAATCAGAACCTCTCTAACCCGTCTACACCCGCAAAGAGGGACTTGAGCCAAGTTGTTTGCTACAAGTGCGGAAAGACAGGGCACTATGCCAATGACTGCTTTGAAGGAAAGAATGGGAATGGAAACAAGAGCATAGGGAAGAAGCCCAATCCATTCAACAAAGGACAAGTGAACCACGTTAACATGGAGGAGGTTGAAGAGCAGCCGGACGCGGTAATAGGTAAGTTTTTGGTTCAGTCATTTACCGCTATTGTTCTTTTCGATACTGGTGCATCGCATTCATACATATCAAGGGGATTTGTGGAAAAGTTTAAGTTACCAACCTGAACCCTTAGGACACCCCTCTTAGTGAGCTCGCTAGGATCAAAGTACATGGCTAGCAGATGGTGCACCCAGATACCCCTAATCATTGGTACACATATATTCCCGTCTGACCTAATTATCTTGGAGTCGCAAGGATTGGATGTGATATTAGGTATGGACTGGATGTCAAATTATGGAGGAAGTATTGACTGTGCTAGTAAGTCAATTTATCTTACCACCCCGGAGGGAAAGAGGATTAAGTATGTATCTAGGCATGTGCCTAGGAGGAGCCAAGTAAACGCCCTCACGGGAGTTGTACAGGAGGAAGTGCCTATAGTAAAGGATTTTCCGGATGTTTTCCCCGAAGAGTTACCAGGCATGCCACCGGACAGAGACATCGAGTTTTTAATAGAGTTATTGCCAGGAACAGGACCGATATCTAAGAGACCCTATCGGATGCCAGCAAATGACCTGGAGGAAATTAAGAAGCAGATAAGGAGTTGTTGGAGAAAGGTTACATTCGTAGAAGCTCATCACCTTGGGGAGCCCCAGTACTTTTGGTGGAGAAGAAGGATAAATCCCTAAGGATGGTTGTTGATTACCAAGCTCTAAATGAAGTAATGATAAAGAACAAGTATCCCTTACCAATGATCAATGATCTGTTTGATCAGTTACAAGGAGCTAAGGTGTTTTCGAAGATTGATCTACGATCGGGATACCATCAGTTGAAGATCCGAGAACAGGATATACCCAAGACAGCGTTTACCACACGGTATGGATTATATGAGTATACGGTCATGTCATTTGGACTGACTAACGCCCCTGCCTATTTCATGAGTATGATGAACAAGGTGTTCATGGAGTATTTGGACAAGTTTGTTGTGGTATTCATTGATGATATTATGATATACTCGAAGAACGAAGAGGAGCACGCGGAACACTTGCGTTTGGTTCTTGAGAAACTCAGGGAACACCAGTTATATGCCAAATTCAGCAAGTGCGAGTTTTGGTTAAAGGAAGTTGGATTTCTTGGGCATGTTATATCCGGAGAGGGTATAGCAGTGGATCCCAGTAAGGTTCAGTCGGTCACTGAATGGTTGGCACCCACTTCAGTTGGCAAGATCCGCAGTTTTCTTGGAATGGCAGGATATTATCGGAGGTTCATTGAGATTTTTTCCAAGATTGCCAAACCAATGACTGAATTGTTAAAGAAGGATACTAAGTTCAAATGGACGGAGGAGTGCGAGACAAGCTTTCAAGAGCTGAAGGAGCGATTGACTACAGCCCCAGTGCTGACCTTGCCAGATATACATAAGGAGTTTCAAGTGTATTGTGACGCCTCTCGCTTGGGACTTGGATGTGTGCTTATGCAGGAAGGAAAAGTTGTTTCGTATGCCTCACGACAACTGAAGCCACACGAGTTGAACTATGCCACGCATGATTTGGAGTTAGCAGCCGTAGTGCATGCGTTAAAGACCTGGAGACATTACCTTATTGGAAACCGTTGTGATGTGTATATAGATCATAAGAGCTTGAAATACATTTTCACACAGAAGGAGTTGAACCTCAGGCAGAGGAGATGGTTGGAACTTATAAAGGATTACGACATGAAGCTACACTATCATCCAGGAAAAGCCAATGTCGTAGCAGACGCTTTAAGCCAGAAGAGTTATGCTAATGTTCTTGTGAGCAAGGGAATGCCAAAGGAGTTAGCTGCAGAGATCATGGAACTTCGATTGGAGATTGTTCCAAGAGGTTTTCTTGCAATAATGGAAGTTCAGTCAACACTGTTGGACAAGATTCGAGAAGCTCAGAAGGAAGACAAAGAGATTGCTGAGATAAGAGAGAGGATGGGCGAAGGTAAAGCCAAAGGTTTTCGCGAGGATGAGCACGATACCTTATGGTTTGAGGACCGAATTTATGTGCCCAACAATTCGGAGATCAGGAAGTTGATACTTCAGGAGGCCCATGACTCACCATACTCGATTCATCCCGGAAACACCAAGATGTATTTGGACTTGAAGGAACGTTTCTGGTGGACTGGAATGAAGAAGGATATTGCCGAGTATGTGGCCGTATGCGATGTATGTCAGAGAGTGAAGGCAGAGCATCAGAAGCCAGCGGGACTGTTACAGCCTATGCCAATACCCGAATGGAAGTGGGATAAACTTGGTATGGACTTTATTACCGGATTACCCAGAACCAAGGCAGGATATGATTCTATATGGGTAGTTGTGGATCGATTGACTAAAGTAGCTCATTTCATCCCGGTGAAAACAACATATACAAGTGCAAAGTTGGCCAAGATATATATGACTAGGATCGTATGTTTACATGGGGTTCCGAGGAGCATCGTATCAGATAGAGGAACCCAGTTTACTTCAAAGTTTTGGCATCAGCTACATCAGACTTTGGGAACCCAATTGGAGTTTAGTACAACTTTTCACCCGCAGACAGATGGGCAGACAGAGAGAGTCAATCAGATTCTGGAGGACATGTTGAGAGCCTGTGCGCTAGATTATGGATCTAGTTGGGATGACAATTTGCCGTACGCAGAGTTTTCTTATAACAACAGTTACCAGGCCAGTTTGAAGATGGCACCATTCGAAGCTCTGTATGGACGCAGATGTAGAACACCATTGATGTGGGACGAGGTAGGAGACCTTCAGTTATTTGGACCAGATTTGATCAAGGAATCAGAGGAGAAGGTTAAACTGATCAGAGATAGACTAAAGATTGCTCAGTCCAGACAGAAGAGTTACGCAGATTCAAAACGCAAGGAAGTAACCTATGAAGTTGGAGACAGAGCTTATCTACGAGTATCACCCTTGAGGGGAGTAAAACATTTTGGAGTTAAGGGAAAGTTAGCCCCAAGATTTGTGGGACCGTATCGTGTTTTGGAACGGATGGGAGAAGTTGCCTACAAGCTGGAGTTACCTGAAGGATTGTCAGGAGTTCACGATGTGTTTCACGTATCACAGCTGAAGAAGTGCTATGCTGAGATGGCCGATATATCGTTGAATGATATAGTACCTTTGGGGGCGATTCAGCTGGATAATAATCTAACCTATGAGGAGAAGCCAGTTAAGATTCTTGAGTTTGAAAGTCGAGTCACTCGCAACAAGGTGATCAAGTTTTGCAAAGTTCAGTGGAGTCATCATACTGAGGAGGAAGCCACCTGGGAGCGAGAGGAGGATATTCGCAAGGACCATCTGCACCTATTTTCTAGCCAACCCGAATCTCGAGGGCGAGATCCATCTTAAGGGGGGTAGGTTTGTAACATCCCAAATTTCCAATTTGGCATGTTATACATAGGTCATAAATGCATATCATATTTTATTGCTTTTTCGTTTGCAATCCTCGAAATCCTAAGCAACTCAAGGACCTTCGGAGAGAGTTGGGGATTTTCTAGTTTTCATATTTGAAATTTTATCAAATAGTGAAGACGAGGATTTTTTATTTTAATTATTTTCTCTCCGGAAAATATTTCATTTTAAAATAATAAATGAGGGGAGATAATATGACTTCTCCAAAATAATTGAAATATCGGAGGAAAAATGTTAAAATCATTTTTGGGATTTTATTTGAGTTTATTTGGATTTTTATTTGCCCTAGAAAAATGTTGCATAATTTAAAATTGCATTTTAGGGGCCAAGAAAAGTTCATCTTGTTCTAAATATTTTATTTAGACGGAGAAAACTTGTTTTGGAATTTTTAGAATTTTATATATTTTTCTAGGAATTTTTCTTCGGCGGAATGTTTTAAAAAAAACAGCCCCGCGCCCGACTGGGCCGAAGGTCCAGCCGAGTAGGCCGGCGCAGCCAGCCGCCGCCGCCTTCCCCGCGCCGCCGCCGTGCGCCGCACGGACGCCGAGGGCGGGTCCGAGCCGGACTCCACCCCCGGGCGCCCCTTCCCCAAGCCTAGTCGCCCCGCCTCCTATAAATGCCGCAGCCCCACCGCCACCCGCCACCACCCGCCACCATCGCTGCCGCCGCCGGAGCCCGAGCCGCCCCGAGCCCCGATCCGCCGTCGCCGGAGCCGCCGCCGGAGCCCCGCGTCGCCGCCGCCACCCCGCAGCCACCCCGCAGCCCCGCCGCCCGTCGCCGAGCCCCGCCGGAGCCGCCGTCCCGCCGGACGAGCCTCGCTGGAGGTACCCGACCCCGCCGCTGTTTTTTTTCCAGAAAACCCTCGGTTTTTTTAAAAACCCTAGATCGTTTTTTTATATAGATCGGTTTATTTTTTTCGGTTTATTTACTTACCGAACGTCCGTTCGTCCGTTCGTTCTAACGAACGCATTCACTATTTAGTTTCTTGTTAACGAACGTTCGTTCGTTTAGCAGTTCGTCGCTTTTCTTTTTTATCGGATTTATTCCGCGATTATTCTGATCGTGATTTCTGATCCGAAGTTCAAACCTGTTTATCTTTTCATTCGTTTATCGAAATCAGGCGATTCAAGCGCCTGGAGTTTCATCTCGAAACCCTCTTTCCGAATAATCAACTCAAACAAGAATTTTCTTCTGTAAAATTTGACTTAGATCCAGATTAGCAAAACGAAGTAGTTTCTTTTGCCATTTGAGTTTCGTTGCTTCGTTTGATTTGATTCTTTTTGCAAACCGGAGTTCTTAAGTTGAACTCTCCGGTCAAACTCTTTTATTTGGAGTTCTACTTGTGCATCTTTGATTGTTGCTTATGTATGCTATCGTTTGCTTGCGATAGAATTCCCGGAGTGCGAAGCGTGTTACTACGAGTCTCTAGGATACCCGGATCGTCAGCAAGGCAAGTAAGACATTGATCATACTCTTTTCATACCCAGTTTTTATGCATTAGTTTCAATCCTCAAACATTGCATGATTAGGATGCTTTAACATGTGGTTATTGGGAAGTAGTTGCTGAGGTAGAACCTATTGCCCTGTTTATTATCAAACCCTTGGGAGTTACTTCTACGCTACGCTTATATTGCCATGCTATGCTCGTAGACGTGGATTGGGTTTGAGTGATATCCATGACAGATGTGAGATTGTTAATTAATGGTTTACTTAAGGTGGCAACTTTAATACACATCTGGGTGGATTGAGGCACCTGGGGTTACCAGTGATTGCCTGTTTTATTTTTTGGAAATCCCGGGGTTACCGTGTGATTCTCCTATGGACCGCCACCCAGGCTCAAAGGGAACTGAGTCTATTCATGCTAGAAACTTCCGTGTGCAGCCGCAAGCTATTATGGGCTCTAGCATAGTTTGAGTAAGTTGCGTGAATCTCTTGAAGAGGTGGATCAGCAGGTAGTGGGTTTGTAGGTTTGGTATGGTCTGCCTGGAGTAGAGAGTTAATGCTTCTGAAAGAATGTGTCTCGGTCATCCGTCTCTCAAACACCATGCAGTGCGAGAATCAACGGAGGCGATCGAGTCTTGCGGGGAAAAGTGTGCAAACCTCTACAGAGTGTACAATCTAATCATGGTTAGCCGTGTCCCCGATTATGGACAATTCTGAGTATCTAGTACTTGAGTATTCGCATGTATCTCAACACTCTTAAATTAATATTGCTGGGTTGTTAATTACTTTTAATTGGGATCATTGAGTTGGGGTTACCTTCTCAAATGATGTTTCAACTACCATGATAGTTAAATTAAAATTGATTCCTTTGTAGTAGGGAAAAATTGGCTTTTCGCAAAACTGTAACCATAGAGCTTTCCACCAGCCAAATATGCATGTAGTGGTAGCATTATTCTGTTATTGCTCTTTTGTGATTACATTGCCAGCATATTCCATGTGCTGACCCGTTCTCGGGCTGCAACGTATTATGTTGCAGACTTTTCAGATGAGGAGTAAGGTTCATAGGTCGTTGCCTTGCAGCTCAGCTATGTCGTTGGAGTTGATGGACTCACTTTATCTTCCAAGCCTTCCGCTGTTATCGCATTAGATGGCCTTAAGCCATATTATTGTAATAAGTTCTCTTTTGAGACATTCGATGTAATAAGTGTGTGATTGCTACTCTGTTATAAATCCTTCGAAGTACTGTGTGGTGTCAGCATTACTGATCCAGGGATGACACATGAGCACAGAGACTTGACCATCTAAGGTCGGGTCGCTACAATGAGCTACTCGAGCATACAAAAAAGAATTTCATTTGAAGGTTTGGAGTTTGGCACATACAAATTTACTTGGAACGGCAGGTAGATACCGCATATAGGAAGGTATGGTGGACTCATATGGAATAACTTCCGGGTTTATGGAGTTTGGATGCACAAGCAGTATTCCCGCTTAGTACAGGTGAAGGCTAGCAAAAGACTGGTGTCGGTGTCAAAACCGGCGGATCTCGTGTAGGGGTTCCCGAACTGTGCGTCTAGGCGGATGGTAATAGGAGACAAGGGACAGGATGTTTTTACCCAGGTTCGGGCCCTCTCGATGGAGGTAAAACCCTACTCCTGCTTGATTAATATTGATGATATGGGTAGTACAAGAGTAGATCTACCACGAGATCAGAGAGGCTAAACCCTAGAAGCTAGCCTATGGTATGATTGTTGTTCGTCCTACGGACTAAAACCCTCCGGTTTATATAGGCACCGAAGAGGGTTAGGGTTACACAGAGTTGGTTACAATGGTAGGAGATCTACATATCCGTATCGCCAAGCTTGCCTTCCACGCCAAGGAAAGTCCCATCCGGACACGGGACGAAGTCTTCAATTGTATCTTCATAGTCCAGGAGTTCGGCCAAAGGCTATAGTCCGGCCATCCAGACACCCCCTAATCCAGGACTCCCTCAGTAGCCCCCGAACCAGGCTTCAATGATGACGAGTCCGGCGCGTAGATTGTCTTCGGCATTGAAAGGCGGGTTCTTCTCCAAATCCTGTGTACCTGTTGAATAGCGTCCGGCTCCTTATAAATATTGCGCTCCTCGGCTTCCACGCCCAATAATGGCCATCTTCCACGTGTTGAACGAATGCGAAAAGCCAAGGTATTTTTACTTTTACCCCCCTAGCTGTGCAAATGAGCTGCCTATAAAAGAGTCGAGGATCTAGATCCGAATCACACCATCCCCCCTTAGCGAGCATTCATCGAAGCGCATCTGACAGAAATCCATTCCATCATGGACAGTCGATGCGGCTCCTCCTCTCGCCCTTCCAGCCCTCAGCCTGGAGATTGAGAGAGATGCTCCGTCCCGCACAGCAAGCTAGTGGCGCTCCAAACCATGGGATTTCTTCCCCCAGCCTTCATGGTTCCGGTTCGAGCCGGACTCGCCACCTATAAGGGCGGAAAGCAAGCGGAGAGCGTCCCCAGTCCCTCCAAAGGAGAGCGGGTATGCCTTGTCCCTTATTTGATAAGAGGGCTCAGATTTCCAATTCATCCGTTTCTCCGGGGGCTCCTGGAGTTCTACGGCCTCCAGTTGCACAACCTTACGCCTGCGTCCATTTTGCATATTGCGGGCTTCGTGGCCCTTTGCGAGCTGTTTTTGGGCATCGAGGCTCATTTTGCGCTGTGGAAGAAGTTGTTCTGCCTTGTGCCCCGTTCTCAAGAGGGGTCAATATATCAAGTAGGCGGAGCCGAACTATGGCGCATCGTCGGGACCGGATATCTATCCGGAACCCCGAAGAAGGTGTCCGAAGACTGGCCTTCGGAATGGTTTTATATAGAAGATGTCCCCCTGCCGGACCCTGTTTGGATCGGCCTCCCTGAGTTCAATAACGCTCCTTTGAAGAAACGCCTAAGCTGGCATCCATGGAGCCCTCAAAAGGAAAATGACAGGGACGTCCTTTACCTGATGAGCAGAATTAGGTTGTTAGCTCATTCCGGACTGACCATGATCGGGGTCATGGCCACATGCATTATGCGGGGGGTGTAGCCGCTCCAGTATAGAGGCCACCCCATGTGGGATTTCAACGGGGAGGATGATGCCACCCGCTGCGGCCGTAAGGGGCCAGGATCGGTCGCCGATCTGATGAAGATCTTGTCCGCATTGTACAAGGGAGAAGAGGAGGAATTTCTCTGCGTCAATCCACAGGACGGATTTTCTATGTACAATCCTCCAAGCTGGGTAAGCAGACATTTCTTTTTCCCTATCCGATCCATACTCCCATAGTCAAGTATCTCATTTTGTGATTTCGACGCAGGAACTGCGCCGGGCCGTAAAGGATATAAACAGCCCGCCTCCACAACCCGAGGATCTGGGACGGTTCCTCGATCCGGCCTCCCAAGAGGATCCGGACATATCGGTGGAGCTGATTGATGGGGTATTTCACCAACTGAGCATCGATAATGCCTTGGTTGCCATTACGGCCGATTACCCCGGAATACTTCCAGCCTCACAGGTAACTGAGTCCGAAGTCCCAATACTTTGAAAATGACCCATCTGTGCTTATTTTTGATCACCGTATACCAATGGTGTTTTGTAGGGGAAGTCCTTGAGGCGGAAGGCCGAGCCTGTGGTGACTAGTCAACAAGGGACAGCAAGGCCCGGCAGGCTGAAAAGAAGTGCGGTCCGGATTGAGACGCCGGCGCAATGGTATGGCATGTCATCTTACTCCCAGGTTTTATTCCCGGAAGGCATACTAACACTTGTGCTCTTTTCAGAAAAAAGAGCGCTCGCCGGACTGTATCCGAAGAGGTTGCCCATCGAGCCTCCGCCAGCCAGGCTCCAACGCCAGGTCCAGAAGCGGAGGCGGACACGAGGCATGCGTCGGACGCTCCTCCGACAGAGGGAGCCGACAGGTTATCTGCCACCAATTCCGAGGTGGAGAGTACCATGAATCACAGGCGTCGCTGGACAGTTCTTCGTGACGCATGTTTCTCCCCGGAGGCATCGGATGCCTTCAATTTGGGAGATGCGCATCTCCGTGCCGCCCAAAATGGTCTAGCCAGAGCCACGAAGCAGTATGTAAAAGACATACGGGTGAAAAAATTTGACAGTTATAAATGCCAGTAGCCCCCGAGACTTGAAATAGTTAGAATAACTGATTTAAGGATCATTTATTGTGCAGGATCTTACAGAAAAGAATACCCAACTGTCCCAGGAGCTGGACGAGTGCAAAGCCCAACTTGAGGCCGCACTAGCCGCGGCTAGGGAAGCCAAAGAGACCCCCTCTGGTAATATATGCTTCAAAAGATAAGTAGTTTGTGAAGTGCGGCGTGTGTATAAGTCTGACAATAATATTGCAGATGGTGTCGGGATAGATCCGGACAAGCAACAGCTCTTGCGCCGGTTAAAGACCGACGAGAATGTGCTTACAAGGGTGAGGCAAGAGAAAAATAATCTCCAAGATGCCAACACCCAGCTGGGTGAGGAACTAAAGGATGTTCGTGCCCAGCTGTCTGACTCCGTTAAGGAGAATCGGCGGCTTCGACGCGGCATTTTTAGTAAGTGCTTGAACGAACTTTGAAAAAGAGTTCGGCGAGGAAGTCGACTAACAAAGTTATGTCTGTAGGTATGCTCACAGGCCGTCCCGCTGAGGAAATGCCCGGTTCTACGGGTGACCTTCTTCCCGAGCTCTTGCAACTGCACGAACGAGTTCGGCAGGTGATGAAAGGCGTCGCCCAGGCCTTATAGCCATCTATCCTCCTGCCCGAAGGACTTGGAGAGCTTGTAGAGAGGCTTCAAGGAGCGCGGCGGCGCTTTCGATTATGGAAGATATCGGCCTGCCGTCAAGGCGCCAGGGAGGCCTGGGCCATGGTGAAGACGCGGTACATGAAGGCTGACCCAAACCACATGGCCGAGGTCAGACCTGTGGGGCCCGATGGGAAGGAGATCCCTGTGAGCTTAGTGTACGGCCAAGTAGAATTGGCCGCAAAGTATTCCCAGCAGGACTGTAAACTAGACAGCCTATTGGATGGCATTGAAGAAGAATACAATCAGTCAAGTTGACTATGTAATGTAAGATGACATGTAAAATGCCTTCTAGCCGGATTGTAGATTGTTTGTCATGGCGGACCTTTTCTCTTCAACCTCGGGACCCGATAGTCTGGAGTGTGTCCGAATACCCTCGCAGTTATATAAGAACCGGGGCATGCGTGGAGACCAGGCGTAGGGGTCATTAGTGCTTTATCAGACAAGTGCCCAACTAGTTATGTTATATTACATGGTTAGTAAGAAACATCTTCCAGGGAGAATACTTCCGTTAGGGGTTCCTTTCCCTGGGAGGCATGCCCTAAAGTGCATGTCCGGACTGCGAAAAAAGCAGAAAAACATCTGGGGGCAGATAAATAAATAGGTGAGAAATCATCTTTTAGTTCACCGACCAAATATTCCCTTAAGAACGCTAGCTTTCGGCTTCACCCAGTCTGAGGTACACATCCGGCTGACCCGGCAGTAACAATCGCAGAGGTGCTCCCTTTACCGCCTAGCCGAACAATCGGGAATGTAGGGGTAAGCACAGAAGCCAGGCAACCCAGCTTGGCCAAAACTTAAGTCATATTGATGCATATAATGGTGAATAAAAGGTACATGCGGAAGTGTGACACATGTGTTGGGCATGAAGCCCGTATAAATAAGCTTCTGTTAAAGAAGCCCCCAGGTATAATGAGCGCAGATAGCGCGTCAAGTGTGTGTGAACAATGCACGAACAAGCCTTCAAAAGCTGTAAGAGAAAAGGAGGGAGAAGGAGAGAAACAGAAGACAGCTAATATGTAAAATATAGACGGAGGAAGGAGACGAACTCAGAATTCGGCGCTAGGCGTAGAATCTTCGGAGACGGGCTGCGTTCCATGGGTTCGGCTCGAGTCGGTTATCCGATGCATCTCGTAGATGGTACGCTCCACCGGTCAGGACTTGGTCGATGATAAAGGTACTTCCCATTTGGGCTTGAGTTTGTCCTTTTTCTTGTCCGGCAGGCGTAGAACTAACTCGCCAACATTGTAAGTTTTGGCTCGTACTTCTCTGCTTTGATATCTTCGAGCTTGCTGTTGATAGAATGCGGAACGGGCTTTTGCCACATCACGCTCCTCCTCCAAGGCATCCAAACTGTCCTGCCAATCGATCTCGGCTTCTCTTTCTTCGTACATGCGCACGCGAGGTGAGTCATGAATTATGTTGCAGGGCAGAACCGCCTCTGCGCCGTATACCATAAAGAATGGTGTAAATCCGGTGGTGCGATTCGGAGTGGTCCGCAACCCCCAGAGTACGGAGTCGAGCTCCTCTACCCAGTGCGTGTTAGATTCCTTGAGGGACCGCACTAATCTGGGTTTGATGCCGCTCATGATTAGACCATTTTCTCGCTCGACTTGACCGTTAGTTTGAGGGTGATAGACTGAAGCATAGTCGAGCTTGATGCCCATGTTTTTGCACCAGAGTTTGATCTTGTCGGCCGTAAAGTTCGTGCCATTATTAGTGATGATGCTATGGGGGATGCCGTAACGGTGTATGACCCCTGATATGAAGTCTATCACCGGTCCGGATTCGGCCGTCTTAACAGGTTTGGCCTCTATCCATTTGGTGAATTTATCCACCATGACCAGTAGGTATTTTTGCTTGTGGGTTCCTCCTTTAAGGGGTCCAACCATGTCAAGCCCCCAGACCGCGAAGGGCCAGGTTATGGGTATAGTTTTGAGGGCGGTGGGTGGCATGTGGCTTTGATTAGCAAAGAGCTGGCAACCGACGCATAGTTGGACTAAGTCCTGAGCATCTGCCCGGGCTGTCGGCCAATAAAATCCTGTACGGAAGCCCTTGCCTACAAGGGCCCAGGCTGCGGCGTGGTGCCCGCCGAGTCCGGCATGATTTTCAGCCAGAAGATTCCGCCCTTCCTCTTCGGAGATACACCTTTGAAGGACTCCGGTTGTGCTTTTCTTGTAAAGCTCTTCCTCATGGACCTTATAGGCTTTAGATCGCCGCACTATGCAGCGGGCCTCGTTTTGGTCATCGGGAAGTTCCTGCCTGGTTAGGTAGGCTAGGAATGGTTCCGTCCATGGGGCAATGACTGCCATTATTACGTGGGCTGAGGATGTTACTTCATTGGCAGAACCACCAATTGTGTGAGAATGTTCGGTGTTGGGCAGTGCGGTTGGGTCCGGGTTGTTATTTCCGGACTCCCCCTCCCATAGTATGGATGGCTTGAACATCCTCTCTAGGAAGATGTTGGGAGGGACGGCATCGCGCTTTGCGCCAATGCGTGCCAATACGTCTGCTGCCTGGTTGTTATCCCGGACTATATGGTGAAATTCGAGCCCCTCAAACCGAGCTGACATTTTTAGGACGGCATTGCAATAAGCTGCCATTTTCGGATCCTTGGCATCGAAGTCTCCATTTATTTGGGATATCGCGAGGTTCGAATCCCCGCGCACCTCTAGGCGTTGAATACCCATGGAGACTGCCATCCGGAGGCCATGTAGAAGGGCCTCGTATTCGGCTGCGTTGTTGGAGTTTGTATACATTATCTGGAGTACATATTGAACTGTATCTCCGGTTGGGGATGTCACAACGACGCTAGCCCCCAGACCAGCCAACATTTTGGAGCCGTCGAAGTGCATGATCCAGTTGGAATATGCGCCGTATTCTTTAGGGAGTTCGGCTTCAGTCCATTCGGCGACGAAGTCGGCCAAAACTTGTGACTTAATAGCTCACCCTGGCTTATAGGTTATGTCGAACGGGAGGAGCTCAATGGCCCATTTGGCAATCCGGCCCGTCGCATCGCGGTTGTTTATAATGTCATTAAGAGGTACTTCGGAGGCTACTGTCATCGAACACTCTTGAAAGTAGTGTCGCAGCTTCCAAGATGCCATGAACACCGCGTACGCTATCTTTTGATAATGCGGGTACCGTGACTTGCATGGAGTTAGGACAGTGGACACGTAGTAAACTGGTTTTTGAAGGGGGAACTTGTGTCCGTTCATTTCTCGTTCGACAACGAGCACCGCGCTCACAACTTGATGAGTTGCCCCATGTTGGGCGCAGCCAGGACCGGGTTTGTTGCCAATATGGCTTTTATTTCTTCGAGTCCGGCCGTGGCGGCATCCGTCCACTCGAAGTGTTCGGTGCGTCGGAGGAGGCGATAAAGGGGTAATGCCTTTTCTCCCAAACGGGACATAAATCGGCTTAGAGCCGCCGCGCATCCCGTCAATTTTTGTATTTGTTTGAGGTCCTTTGGGATATCCAATTGTGATAGAGCTTGGATCTTGGCTGGGTTTGCTTCAATTCCTCTACCGGATACAATGAAGCCCAAGAGCTTTCCGGCTGGTACGCCGAAAACACATTTTTCCGGGTTAAGCTTAATGTCATATGTTCGGAGATTATCGAACGTGAGCCTCAAATCGTCTACCAGAGTTTCGACGTGCTTGGTTTTGACGACCACATTGTCTACGTATGCCTCCACTGTTTTGCCGATGTGGTTTGCCAGACATGTCTGAATCATGCGCTGATATGTTGCTCCGGCGTTTTTGAGCCCAAAGGGCATTGTGTTGAAGCAGAATGGGCCGTATGGGGTGATGAATGCTGTTGCGGCCTGGTCGGGCTCTGCCATCTTAATTTGGTGGTAGCCGGAGTATGCGTCGAGGAAACACAATGAATCGTGTCCTGCGGTAGCGTCGATAATTTGATCGATGCGGGGGAGGGGGAAGGGATCCTTTGGGCAAGCCTTGTTGAGGTCCTTAAAATCGACGCATAGGCACCAAGATTTGTCCTTCTTTGGTACCATCACCAGGTTTGCTAGCCAGTCCGGATGTTTTATATCTCTGATGAATCCGGCCTCCAATAATTTGGCTAGCTCCTCTCTTATGGCCTGTCTCTTGGGTTCGGAGAAACACCGAAGAGCCTGTTTGACTGGCTTGAATCCTTTTAGGATGTTTAGGCTGTGCTCGGCCAGCCGGCGTGGGATTCCTGGCATGTCTGAAGGGTGCCAGGCAAAAATGTCCCAATTCTCGCGTAGGAATTCTCGTAGTGCAGCGTCTACATCAGGGTTTAATTGTGCCCCGATGGAGGCCATTTTTGTAGGGTCTGTTGGATGGACTTGGAATTTGACTATTTCGTCCGCTGGTTTAAAGGAGGTGGACTTGGATCTCTTATCAAGTATCACATCGTCCCTATTCACCGTGGAGCGCAGCACCGTGAGTTCCTCGGCCGCTAGGTCTTCGGATAGTGCCTCAAGGGCCAGTGCGGCTGTCTTATTTTCGGCGCGGAGTGCTATGTCTGGGTCACTAGCAAGAGTGATGATTCCGTTGGGCCCGGGCATTTGACCTTCATGTACCCGTAATGGGGTATAGCTTGAAAAATTGTGAATGCCTCTCACCCTAATAGAGCGTGATATCCGCTGCTGAATGGGGCCACTTGGAACGTGACCTCCTTGGACCTGTAATTATCCGGCGTGCCGAACACCACATCCAGTGTGATTTTTCCTGTACAGCATGCTTCCCGACTGGGGATTATTCCTCTAAAGGTTGTGCTGCTTCGCTCAATGCGGCTCCAGTCTATTTCCATTTTTCGGAGGGTTTCCTCGTAAATGAGGTTCAATCCGCTGCCACCGTCCATGAGTACCTTGGTAAGGCGAAAGCCGTCCACTATTGGACTTGGGACCAATGCGGCTGGTGCTCGGGCTGTTCGGAATTTAGGTTCGTCAATGGCATTAAAGGTAATAGCTGTGTCACTCCATGGGTTTATTGTTGCTACTTGGTAGACTTCGCAAGGCTGCGGAGTGTTCGTTTCCGCATATTATTTGATGCAAAAGTCTTAATACCGTACTGGTATCCTTGGGCTGGTGCTCTGAAGTTAGAAGCTCTTCGCCACTTTTGGCCACCTGCCGTAGTATCCAACATGCTCTAAGGCTATGAGTTGGAGTGGCACCCTCTATACTATGAATTTTGCAGGGTCCATTGAGCCATCCTTCCAGTACGGTTCCATGCCCTATAGAGGGTTTTTGCTTTTTGGTGTTTAACCGAGGTGCCTGGCGATAATGCACCCTTTTATTTCGGACTAGGGTTGTATTCAGGGCCGGATTGTCCCAAAATTTGATTTCGGTTTTCCAGGCGCTTTCCATCCCACAGTACTTTCGTACTATGGACGCCAAGTCAGCGAAGCGTGTAATTTCACGACGACTTACGGTGTTGAGGATTCCCTTGTCCGTGCAATTATTGCAGAAGAATGAAATTGCGTCCTCCTCGCGGCAGTCCTTTATCCTGTTCATAAGTAGGAGGAATCTGGCCTAGTAATGGTGTACTATTTCTGTGGGCTCTTGCCGGATTTGGGATAGGTTGCTTATGTTTGGGTGGGCGGGTGGAATTAAATTCGGAACCCCGTCCAATTTAAGACTCAGGGGCCAAGTAGTTTCCGAACTTGGAAGCTTGGGTTCTTGGATGTTGTCCAATGAATCTAGCCCGCTGCCTGACTTGAGGTTCAGGGCTTGAGTAACGTCCTCCCCTTCGCGGGAGTCCGGCATGGAGGGATCGGGAATCCGGACATAGCTAGCCCTTAAGATAGAAGAAGGGTCGCCGTATTGTTCCTCTACCACAACAACGTGGTGGGTAACCTGGGGAGAGTTAATCTCTCTCAGATCGGGTTTAGGCCCAATCTGATCGTAGTCTGTAGCGACTCCCAGGGCGGCGATGCGATCCAAGAGCTCGTTTAAGGAAGAGAGCTCTATCGGATCTAACTGCTCGGCAAGTTCCGAGCTAACGTGAAGATTGCTTTCGATGACCCGAGAAGTCATCGTCGGCGCGGCGGCCGGACAGGCGGTCATAAGGAAACCGCCTAGCCGGAGAGTTTGGCCGATAGCCAAAGCTCCTTTAGCAACAGTGCCGTCTTTAAAGACAGGATGAGGCATCCTTCCTGATGGCGACAGCATAGAAGAACTCTCAATGAAAGCACCGATGTTGGTGTCTAAACCGGCGGATCTCGGGTAGGGGGTCCCGAACTGTGCATCTAGGCGGATGGTAACAGGAGACAAGGGACACGATGTTTTTACCCAGGTTCGGGCCCTCTCGATGGAGGTAAAACCCTACTCCTGCTTGATTAATATTGATGATATGGGTAGTACAAGAGTAGATCTACCACGAGATCAGAGAAGCTAAACCCTAGAAGCTAGCCTATGGTATGATTGTTGTTCGTCCTAGGGACTAAAACCCTCCGGTATATGTAGGCACCGAAGAGGGTTAGGATCACACAGAGTCGATTACAATGGTAGGAGATCTACATATTCGTATCGCCAAGCTTGCCTTCCACGCCAAGGAAAGTCCCATCCGGATACGGGACGAAGTCTTCAATCTTGTATCTTCATAGTCCAGGAGTCCGGCCAAAGGCTATAGTCCGGCCATCCGGACACCCCCTAATCCAGGACTCCCTCAACTGGGAAGCGACCAACTGAGAGAGCGACAAGAGTCATGGACATGCATTAAAATTAATTTACTATGTTGATTTGTTTCAACTACATGCGTGAACATGTGCCAAGTCGAGTCACTCAATTCATTCAAAGGAGGATACCATCCCATCATACCACATCATAATCATTTTAATAGCATGTTGGCACGCAAGGTAAACCATTATAACTCATAGCTAATTAAGCATGGCACAAGCAACTATAATCTCTAAATGTCATTGCAAACATGTTTACTTCATAATAAGCTGAACCAGGAACGATGAACTCATCATTTTAACATATAATGATGCTAGCCAACTTGTCTCCTCGGTTGTCCCTCGATTTGCTTCGGTTTGGACCGTTGGATGTTGGTCAAACTGTTTATTTTTACATTGGTTGACGTTGCATCTTCGTTGGTTCTGTTTTTGACTGTGCGGTGAGTTCTCGGCAGACCATGACCCGTGGGCTCGGTCTCTCAGCCGATCGGGTGGGTGAGCCTTTTTCGGGCACGTACGGCCTCTCCTGCCGCGCCGCATGCATGCGTCGTGGGCGCTACGCGTGATTTACGTGATATGCGGTTCCCGCTCGCCCTGTGGTTCGCTCGTCGATGACACTGCAGGTGGGGCTGCCTTCTCCTTGGTCTCGCGCGTCATTGTCCTGCCTCTTGCTTTTATGTGTGCGCATGGCCTCCCGCGTCTGGATTGGCTCGTGTCGCTTATGGAGCAAGGAGGGACGCCATTGCCATGCCGCGTCGCGTCATTAGCCGTACTGGTGGCTTCTTTTTCTTCGGCTCGTTTGTTACCTTTTCCTGTGTCGCTTTGAACCGTCGCCCACCTGTCTCATCATCCCTCTCGCTGTCCTCTCTGAAGCATAGCCCTCTTCGTCCGCCCCAGGCCCAGCAGGCGATGGGGCGCCGCCCTGGTTGCGAGGAAGCCGCTGGAGGAAGATCTCAACTGGACATTGTCGACCGGAGGAGGGGATCGATTCGATCTGCAGAAAAGAGATAGAAGATGAGAGGAGGAGAAGGATTATATCTGCAAGAGAGCGAGAAGATGAGAGGGAAAGAGATATGGAAGGAGAGGAGGGAGAAAGAGAGAGTAAAGAGGGGAGGGAGGCGCGACAACGGACATGAGAGGGTCAACGGTCGGCGTTGGCCTGCCCCGGTGAGGTAGGGCGTGACCTGAAGGTTGGTGGTGGCTCGATCCGCTCCTGGATCAGGACCTACGAGGAGGGTGGGCCTCGGGCGCGAGGTACGGCAGGCTGCGCTCCACCTCTTCCTCGAGGAGCATGTGCAGTGGGCGGACAGCAGCTCACGTGGTGGTGCCGGGGCCTCAACAGGTGCACAATGGGGACTCCATGCATCTCCTGCGCACCGCAACCCTCCCCTTCCGGACACAGCAGAAACAAGGATGTCGAGGCGGTTCAGGTTTGCCTTCACCTCCTCTCATCTGCAGCTTCATTCAGGCATGTATATTAAATTGGTAGGTATTCTAGGGATTTAGCTTATCTATGACTACACCTACATGGCTACATTGAGAAGTTTTTCGTGTACACATATCATTGAAAGTGGAATATATATTCCAAATGCCAACACAATCATAGTCCAGTATGCAGAACTATTTGCGCCCACGCAGTTATATCAATTGGTTTTAGTTCTGAGATTTTTTTTATTTTGCCTCTTTTGGCAAAAAAAAATTGGATGTATGAAATCTGAGATTTGTACGTGCATTTCTTTTCTTTCCATCTGCAGTTGCGAGGAAGAGTAGGAAGATCGGGCGGAGAGGGTTTCACATACCTCTTCTACACTTACAAGTCTTCCTTTCCAGGATTGCCATGGTGAGCTGCTGCTGTAGTGTTTCATAATTTTTTTTGTCCCTTTGCAAAACTTTGTTCTCTTATTCTGATGCAATGGTTTGTGATGGCTAGATGAGATTTGTGGTGAAAAGTTTCCTTTCTTTTGTTTACCTACAGATCTTGAATGCAGGATTGATGATTTTGTTTGATAGGTTAGAAATCTAAATAGTAAAGATTTTTAAATTGTGTAGTTGGTAAACATGGAAAACCAAGAAAAATATATAGCTTACTTACAATGTTGTTTGATTAATTGCTTTGCGGCAGGCTCACTGATGGAGTATGCCTAATCTTGGACTCAATTTATTTCCTGGTGTTGGTGTGTTTCTTTTATTCTATTTAGGAGGGTTCTAAGCTATTAAGGGAAACATACAATTTATCAGTTTGAGACATGCTTCAGTCTGTGTGCTGCTGCAGGGGCTTTGGATGGTGGCCTTGATATTCCGCACAGTGACAAGAGATTTGTTGGCTTCAAGAAGGATGAGAAGCAGCTGGACACTGGGATTCACTGCAACTACATTTATGAAGATCATGTTGCGGACTACATGAAGGTGAGTTGGATCCATTGTCCTTGTGGTATTATTATAATGCCATCTCTTTCTTAATTCCCCTGGGCTATCGTTGCTGTATTCATGAATTCTTTCTGAAAGATATCTGAGCCTGATTCATCCATATAAAAGTATACTAAAACAGTGTACTTTGTTCTTATTTCTGAAGCAGGTTACTGAATCTTATTTTAACTTCTGCCCTACCCTTATTTCAGTCAATAGCTGATGCGGAACCTGAGAAGTACCAATTTCACTTTGGTGAGTACATCAAGAAGGGGATTGCGGCTGATGACATGGAAGCACTGCACAAGAAGGTTCATGCTACCATCCCTGCTGATCCTACCATGGCAAAATCAACCAAGGAACCTCCGAAGAGGCACAAGAGGTAGATGTATCTTGCTGTTTATTAAGGTCAGACAACTTATTTCAGCACTTTCATTGGATTGCAAGTTAACGAGACAGTTCACTGCAGGTATAATCTCAAGAAACGTTGAGCTAGGTGACACAGCTTACCATGTATGTGATGTTGCAGCTCAAAATTAAGATGTCGTCAATCCAATAAGAGAAGCCAAGGAGCTATTGGTGATCGTGTGGTGCGTACTGGATCATGAAGTTTATCAGTATGTGGTAATGGGTATCAATGTTTTCTCATACTCATGTAGTCCATTCACTCCTAAACTATATGTTCTTCTTTTGTTAAAACCTTGGAAGTATTAAGATGTTAGGCTAAATAAATTCCTTCATAATCAATAATAGAAAAGTTTTGCTATGCAATAAGATACAGTTGCATGCAAAAAATAATCTTGTCTTATACAGTTATATATCAAAACCATGGATTTGTTATGCACTTCTTGTGATCATTAGTGTTCACTGATTTCCTTCAGATTTTGTTGGATACCTGCGGCATCGTGGTGTCGGACGCGACGGACGCTGCCAGGTCCACGCTCACATCGTGCTCAGGGAGCCTGGCCTCTTTAGTCGTGTTCTCCATCTTGCAGCACATGATGAACTACACTGTAGAGTTCAGCTGTGTTTCCCCTGTTTTCTTCTACTACAAGAGTTCTAATGATTTGTACTGTTTGTCTGCAAATTTATGTTGTTTGCATCACCATATGGATAGTCGTAACAAATGAAGAGATTTCAGAGAGTTTCACAATCTGACTCGAGTCACAGGCTATAGGTTAACTTTAATTGAATGGTAGTATGGGAGTAATAATTTCTAAAATCTAGAAATGATCTTGTTGCTCATATAGATCTTTCTGGTAATCTGATCTACCTTTGTTGTATTAGTGGTGTTGGGTTAAAAAATGAACAGTGATGTTTAAAAAAGGTAAAGGTGATTGTTGTAGTTACTGGGATCCTCCAAGTGGATCATAATAATGATGAGAAAACATACCCAAAAAAAACATAAAATGGATTAAAAGGAAACACACTTTCTAGGATTGTGGGCTGAAGAGAGAATGGATGCAGGCTTTGTCTCGAAGATATTATCTGACAAGAATGAATTAGTCATCAATAGTTGAGGCGCAGCGAACCTTCTTACTTGCTCCACCTCCGAACTATGTTATTCTCTTTTTTTTTCTCCTTCGTTGTTGTGTCGCTTGACTGCATCTTTATTAGTTCAAACTCATGCTTGTTTTAGCTAGGATGAATTTAGGAATGGTTGCCATTTCATGGTACAGTTGAGCTGATGTTGAGTATCTGTTTATGTGTAACGGTTCATTTCCTCCTTTTCTTTCTGCAACATTTCGTGAACTTGCTTATAGAAAGATTCATCACATAGGCCTTTAGCTTGATTGTTCCGCCATGAGAACCAGCATGACTTTGGATATATGTTTCTGCAGGTTTCAGAATGTATCCAAGATTGCAGGGAAGTTAATTACACCATCTGTGGAAGATGGGTTGTGGAAGATGGACATAGCCCCTCAGGTAATTTCACTTTGTCCTAGATTAATAACAGATTACTAATTTATTTGTTTAAACAGGGCAGGTTATTTACGGGAGTATTTTCTATGCAGAACTGGTTAGCATTAACTCTAGACCATTTACTATTGACTGGCTAATTTACATGTTGGCAAGGACTTATTCCTGCAGCCTAGTCATAATTGCTCGGCCAATTTCCCAACCCAAATCCAGAACCGCTTCATCTTTAGATCTTCACGTGCTTGATGAAATGCCTTAGTGATTAAGCTCCGCGCTTTGTTTTTCTTTGTTATCCTGCTCACAGATTAACCGATGACTGCAAGACCGAGAGAAGCATTAGGAACTGGTCCGCAATGTCTTCCAGTGTATGCGTACACACAATTCACTACACTAACACTTATTGAATTGTTCATCTTCTTTCTCCTCTGTCACGAAGATTCTTCTATGACCACATCTTTGAGGAGATCAACTAATCTTCTTGTCGCAGTTTTTGTTGAAACATTGATTAGGTGCTCCAAGAATGTATGTGAGCTTGACATCGTATTTAACTGCATCAAGGTACAATGATTCTCTTGGTTTGTATTTTATTCTGGATTGTCACTGTCATAATAAATAAAGTCCAGAATAGCATTGGTGTTTTTTTTATCTTAGGATGTACTCCCTCCGTTCCTAAATATAACTCGTTTTAGAGATTTCAATAAGGACTACATACGGATGTATATAGACAAGCAGACGCTTTTTCGTAGATTAGTTGCTTAGTTTCATATGTTGAACTACGTTGTTGAGTGCAGTGTGTAGGCTCTTCATAAATTGCTAAGAAGGCGATCAACTCGACACATGTGGGGGCTGTGAGAGCTGTTAATGGCATCGGTCTTGTCATACTTATGAGCAGGAGCACGGGCCACATTACTCTTCATGCCCTCAGAGCAGCCAAGATGTTGACTGCTGCTTGAATCCTGAGATTGATTTCCACGTTGTAATGGAAGGGAGGCCTGTTTGAGTTCCTGTATGAAAGGATAAAGAAGGGGCATGTTGTCATGGTAGTTGCTGAAGGCGTTGGTCAGGAGTTGATTACCCGGACCGATGACCAGAACCGAGAGCAGGATGAGTATGTCAACACGTTGTTCCTTGACGTTGACCTTCTTCTATAAAGTTTACATGCAACTCTCCTTCATGGTTAAAAAATCAATTTAAACGTTTTATTTCTTTGATGGTTACTCATTTCTCTTACCGTTGTTGTATCAAAACAATTGTATTTTTGTTGATGGCTGCTTGGGCTCATTTTCTAGGAGAATAAGATGTGGGATAAACTACTCTGAAATGCTTGGTACCCTTCAAACAATTTATAAGCTAACTAATTTTGGCTGCTGCTGCACATGATACAATTGTACTCTGTTGTTGCCATCTTGCCTTTTATGTGAGCTTAAACACACAATTGATTAAAATTTTACTAAGTTCATACTGTATGTATTTGCTCAAACACAGTTACTGAATAAATTCAAATACTTTTAACGAGTACATGATTTTAAATGGGACTCCGCACCATTTGGTGCAACGGGTCATGTTATACAAATATAATTTTTTGGGGCAATGGGTTATACAATTTTTTTGCAAATTCGGGTTCCGCAACGTGATAAACATATTTCCAGTGTAGCATGGTTTAACACATGGGTTTTCTGACTACCAATATCGAATATGTCTATGCAAAATGAGACTATTTTCATCGACAACATGGCTTTATCGGGTCTCTGTGCCATTTGGTGCAACAGGTCAACTAGTATTTACAAAAACAAGAGAGGTCGAGTTCATACTAGCTTCTCTCATCTCAATCAGTCCATCATATATCGTCATTATTGCCTTTCACTTGCACGACCGAACGGTGTGTATAATAATAATAGTGCACGTGCATTGGACTAAGCTGGAATCTGCAAGCATTCAACTCAAGAGAGAAGACAAAGTAATATGGGCTCTAAGTTAAATCGACAATTGTGTATAAGAGAGCCACTAAACATTTTCAATATGGTCTTCTACTCTCGACCCCCAAAGGAAAGAAAAGAAATAAAACTATTTACACGGGAAAGCTCCCAGCAAGTAAAATAAAACCGAGAAATCTTTTTGGGTTTTCATTTTAATTACTACTACAAGCATGGAAATTAAACTAACTAATTTTTTTTGGTTTTTCTTAAGGTTTATCAAACACACAAGAAGAAAGTTAGAAAAAGAAATTTAAACTAGCATGGATAATACAATGAAAGAGTATGAGCACCGACAACTAGAATAGTGTGTGAACAATGAATGTAAAGTCGGTGAGAAATACGTACTCCCCCAAGCTTAGGCTTTTGGCCTAAGTTGGTCTAATGCCAAGGATAGCCTGGCTGATATCCGAAGTTATAACTGGGGTCGTACTGAGATGCAACAAAAATTTGCAATGAATAAAACACTAGAACAAAAACTAATTGGACCAATGGAGGAGTAACATACCAAGCAACAATCTCCCAAAGCAGTTTTGTGAATGGAGCTTTGAGCAAGGAGATCAAAAATCGCAGCAAAATGAGCTAGAACTCGTGCTTGAGCTGGATGGGGATTTTTTTGGGAATAAGATGGAGGTGTGGGTGCAGGAATAAGTGGAGGAGGGCCACTGTGGGCCCACGAGACGGGGGCGCGCCCAGGGGGAGTGGGCGCGCCCTCCACCCTCGTGGCCAGATGCTTGCCCCCCTGTTGTGTTTTCAGTGCCTAAAATCCTCAAATATTCCATAAAAATCATACTAAATTTGCAGGGCATTTGGAGCACTTTTATTTTTGGGATATTTTTTTATTGCACGAATAATTCAGAAAACTGACAGATAATACTATTTTTGCTTTATTTAATCTAAATAACAGAAAGTAAAAAAGAGGGTACAGAAGGTTGTGCCTTCTAGTTTCATCCATCTCATGATCACCAAAATGAATCCACTAACAAGGTTGATCAAGTCTTGTTAACAAACTCATTTCGAATAACACGGAACCGGAGAAAAATTCGAATAACACTAGGTTACCTCAACGGGGATATGAACATCCCCAACAATAAGAATATCATGCTTTTTCTTGACAGTAGGAAGAGAAAATTCAAAACCTCCAATAATGATAGTTGGACTTTTTCCAATAGAATTGATGCTATGAACTTGAGGTTGTTTCCTCGGAAAGTGTACCGTATGCTCATTACCATTAACATGAAAAGTGACATTGCCTTTGTTGCAATCAATAACAGCCCCTACAGTATTTAAAAAGGGTCTACCAAGGATAATCGACATACTATCGTCCCGGGGAATATCGAGAATAACAAAGTCCGTTAAGATAGTGACATTTGTAACCACAACAGGCACATCTTCACAAATACCGACAGGTATAGCAGTTGATTTATCGGCCATTTGTAAAGATATTTCAGTAGATGTCAACTTATTCAATTCAAGTTTACGATATAAAGAGAGAGGCATAACACTAACACCGGCTCCAAGATCACATAAAGCAGTTTTAACATAATTTCTTTTAGTGGAGCATGGTATAGTTGGTACCACTGGATCTCCAAGTTTATTTGGTATTCCACCTTTAAAAGTATAGTTAGCAAGCATGGTGGAAATTTCAGCTTCCAGTATCTTTCTTTTTTTGTAATGATGTCCTTCATGTATTTAGCATAAGGATTTACTTTAAGCATATCAGTTAAACGCATACGTAAGAAGATAGGTCTAATCATTTCAGCAAAGCGCTCAAAATCCTCATCATCCTTTGTCTTGGATGGTTTAGGAGGAAAGGGCATGGGTTTCTGAACCCATGGTTCTCTTTCTCTGTCGTGCTTCCTAGCAACAAAGTCTCTCTTATCATAACATTGATTCTTTGATTGTGGGTTATCAAGATCAACAGCAGGTTCAATCGCTACATCATTTTTTTTGCTAGGTTGAGCATCAACATGAACATTATCATTAACATTATCACTGGGTTCATGTTCATCACCTGATTGTGTTTCAGCATCAGAAATAGAAATATCATTGAGATTCTCAGGTGTGTCTATAACAGGTTCACTAGAAGCATGCAAAGTCCTATCATTTTTCTTTTTCTTCTTTTTAGAAGAACTAGGTGCCTCTAAATTATTTCTCTGAGAATCCTGCTCGATTCTCTTAGGGTGGCCTTCAGAATACAAAGGTTCCTGAGTCATTCTACCAGTTCTAGTAGCCACTCTAACAGCAAAGTCATGTTTATTATTTAATTCATCGAGCAAATCACTTTGAGCTTTAAGTACTTGCTCAGCTTGAGTGGTAACCATAGAAGCATATTTGCTAATGAGTTTAAGTTCACCTTTAACTATAGCCATATAATCACTCAAGCGTCCTATTTCGAAAGCATTATTCTTTAATTCTCTACCAACATAAGCATTAAAACTTTCTTGTCTAGCCATAAAGTCATCAAATTCATCTAAGCATGGGCTATCAAATTTAGTAGACGGGATTTCAACTTTATCATATCTATAGAGAGAATTTACCTTTACTACCTGTGCCGGGTTATCAAGACAATGTGGTTCTTCAACAGGCGGTATATTAAGACCATGTATTTCTTCAATAGGTGGTAAATTCTTAACATCTTCAGCTTTAATACCTTTTTCTTTCATTGATTTCTTTGCCTCTTGCATATCTTCAGGACTGAGAAATAGAACACCCCTCTTCTTCGGAGTAGGTTTAGGAATAGGCTCAGGAGTTGGCTCAATTGGCTCAGGAATTGCCTTAGGAATTGGCCCAGGAAGAGTCCAATTATTTTCATTAGTCAACATATTATTCAATAGTAATTCAGCTTGGTCGACTGTTCTTTCCCTAAAAACACAACCAGCACAACTATCCAAGAAGTCCTTGGAAGTATCGGTTAGTCCATTATAAAAGATATCAAGTATTTCATTTTTCTTCAGAGGATGATCAGGCAAAGCATTAAGTAATCGGAGAAGCCTCCCTCAAGCTTGTGGGAGACTCTCTTCTTTGATTTGCACAAAATTATATATTTCCTACAAGGCAGCTTGTTTCTTATGAGCAGGGAAATATTTAGCAGAGAAGTAATAAATCATATCCTGGGGACTACGCACACAACCAGGATCAAGAGAATTAAACCAAGTCTTAGCATCACCCTTTAATGAGAACGGAAATATCTTAAGGATATAATAATAGTGAGACTTCTCATCGTTAGTAAACAGGGTGGCTATATCATTTAACTTGGTAAGATGTGCCACAACAGTTTCAGATTCATAGCCATAAAAGGATCAGATTCTATCAAAGTAATTATCTCAGGATCAACAGAGAATTCATAATCTTTATCAGTAACACAGATAGGTGAAGTAGCAAAAGCAGGGTCAGGTTTCATTCTAGCATTAAGAGATTGCTGCTTCCATTTAGCTAATAACTTCTTAAGATCATATCTATCTTTGCAAGCAAAAATAGCTCTAGCAGCTCCGTCATCCATAACATAACCCTCAGGAACACTTTCATCATCACTATCATCAATAATAGCATCTTCAATAATTTCATTCTCTCTAACCCTAGCAAGTTGTTCATCAAGAAATTCACCTAATGGCAAAGTAGTATCACGCACAGAATTAGTTTCATCATAAGTATCATGCATAGCAGAAGTGGCATCATCAATAACATGCAACATATCAGAATTCATAGCAGTAGCAGGTTTAGGTGTCGCAAGCTTACTCAAAACAGAAGGAGAATCTAGTGCAGAGCTAGATGGCAGTTCCTTACCTCCCCTCGTAGTTAAGGGGAAAATCTTAGTTCTTTCGTCTTTCAAGTTCCTCATAGTGATCAGCAGATATAAATCCCAAGTGACTCAAAGAATAGAGCTGTGCTCCCCGGCAACGGCGCCAGAAATTAGTCTCGATAACCCACAAGTGTAGGGGATCGCAACAGCTTTCGACGGTAGAGTATTCAACCCAAATTTATTGATTTGACACAAGGGGAGCCAAACAATATTCTTAAGTATTAGCAGTTGACTTGTCAATTCAACCACACCTGGATAACTTAGTATCTGCAACAAAGAGTTTAGTAGCAAAGTAGTATGATAATAAAGGTAACAGTGGCAAAAGTAAAGATAGCAGCTTTGTAGTAATTCTAACAGTAGCAACGAAAAAGTAACTAAGCGAAGCACAATATGTGAAAAGCTCGTAGGCATTGGATCAGTGATGGATAATTATGTCGGATGCGATTTCTCATGTAATAGCTATAACATAGGGTGTCACAGAACTAGCTCCAGTTCATCAATGTAATGTAGGCATGTATTCCGAATATAGTCATACGTGCTTATGGAAAAGAACTTGCATGACATCTTTTGTCCTACCCTCCCGTGGCAGCGGGGTCCTAGTGGAAACTAAGGGATATTAAGGCCTCCTTTTAATAGAGAACCAGAACAAAGCATTAGCACATAGTGAATACATGAACTCCTCAAACTATGGTCATCATCGAGAAGTATCCGGATTATTGTCACTTCGGGGTTGTCAGATCATAACACATAATAGGTGACTATAGACTTGCAAGATAGGATCAAGAACTCACATATATTCATGAAAACATAATAGGTTCAGATCTGAAATCATGGTACTCGGGCCCTAGTGACAAGCATTAAGCATAGCAAAGTCATAGCAACATCAATCTCAGAACATAGTGGATACTAGGGATCAAACCCTAACAAAACTAACTTGATTACATGGTAAATCTCATCCAACCCATCACCGTCCAGCAAGCCTACGGTGCAATTACTCACGCATGGCGGTGAGCATCATGAAATTGGTGATCGAGGATGGTTGATGATGATGACGGCGACGAATCCCCCTCTCCGGAGCCCCGAACGGACTCCAGATCAGCCCTCTCGAGAGAGATTAGGGCTTGGCGGCGGCTTCGTATCGTAAAACGCAATGAAACTTTCTCTCTGATTTTTTCTCCACGAAACGGAATATATGGAGTTGGAGTTGAGGTCACTGGAGCATAAGGGGGCCCACGAGACAGGAGGGCGCGCCCAGGGGGAGAGGGCGCGCCCCCACCCTCGTGGACAGGGTGTGGGCCCCCTAGCTTTGATTCTTTTGCCAGTATTTTTTATATTTTCGAAAAGTTATCTCCGTGGATTTTCAGGTCATTCCGAGAACTTTTGTTTTCTGCACAATAAACAACACCATGGCAGTTCTGCTGAAAACAGCGTTAGTTCAGGTTAGTTTCATTCAAATCATGCAAGTTAGAGTCCAAAACAAGGGCAAAAGTGATTGGAAAAGTAGATACGTTGGAGACGTATCAACCATCAGTGGCAGCACCATAATCTACTGGCTCTGGTATTGGTGGCCGGCGGGTCGCCTCCGCCATGCTCTCGATCGACGCGTCCCCTCTCGTGCCTCCTTCTGCCTTCACCTGACATGCCTAGGAGGAAAGGGGGCAAGAACAAAGCACTTATCTCTTCTTTTTTTAACCTGTAGGCACTTTCCAAATCTTAATTTTAAATAATGTAATCTCTCAAGTCCATGCTTATGTTCTGTAACATTCGTACTTGTATCAGGATGTCAATGAAAAAGGTGAACCTTGTCGGGAACCCATGCATGTATATGTCCATGCAGAGGCGAAGTGCCTCTTTAATGTAAATAAATGAGTTTTCCCGGCAAGCTACCTTGCCGGCGCCCTCTGTGCCTGCCGGAGAGTCACATCTGTTGGGTTACAAACAAAGGGTCCAGCCCCCTGCCAATCTCTTTTTACCAAAGGCTATTGCGACCATTCTGACTGAAGCATCGTTTGGGTCAGGGATGGGAGCACCTAAGTCTAAAAAGAGTAGCGAGGTTTTCTAATGCACAAGTCATAGGTTATGAACATGAATGGACAAGAGGTAAACTTTATCTGTTTGGTTTGCAGGGGATTGTAGTGTCGGGCAGTCTTCTCAACCTCTTACTGAAGCCAAGTCCTTCACCATGGCTGGAAGAAAGAGAGGATAGGATTATGGAACCTTGGCGGTTCATCAGTATTTACTGGAATCAAGGGTAGTACAATATCCTGGACAGGCATGCATATACATATATACATAAACATGGAAATCAACAGGAAACTATACATATTGAAAGTTATTTGACCGTGCACAGGGTCTGTGCCTGGCTCTGTACATAGGGTTACATGCCTTGCCGGCAAGGCTAGTACAAAAGGGGGTTGCCGGGGCTCCCGGCAACCACGCCTTATGGGTAAAACTTGCGAAGATGTTTGATATTCCAGGAGTTGCTCACTGAAATGCCATCTTCGATCTCCAGGCGGACTGTGCGGGGCCTGGTGACTCGTATTACCCGATAAGGGCCTTCCCACTTTGGCGTCAACTTGTTTGAACTCTTGGCGGATTGAATACACCGAAGAACAAGGTCGCCTTCCACAAGGCTTCGGGCATGAACCTTACGGCTATGGTAGTGGCGCAAGGCTTGCTGGTAGCGAGCGGCTCGCACAACAGCCTGAAGATAATCTTCCTCAAGGAGCATAGCATCATCTTGGTGCATCTGCTCTTGCTCAAGCTCATCACAAGCAAGCACTCAAGGTGACCCGTATATGAGTTCTGTGGGGAGAACTGCTTTCGCCCCGTATACCAGGGAGAAAGGCGTCTGGCCAGTGGCTCGATTTGGTGTCGTTCTGATTGACCAAAGAACCGTTGGCAACTCATCAATCCAGTGTCTTCCACACTTGTGTAGCCTGTCAAAAATTCTTGTTTTGAGGCCACGCAACACTTCAGCATTTGCCCTTTCATCTTGGCCGTTGCTTCTTGGATGAGCAATAGAAGCAAAACAAACTTTGCTGCCGAGATCTTGGTTATACTGCATGAAGGTGCGACTCGTGAACTGCGTGCCATTGTCGGTGATGACTCTGTTTGGCACACCAAAACGGCAGACTAGTCCCTTGAAGAACTTGACGGCTGATTGTGCTGTCACCCTTCTCACTGGTTCCACTTCTGGCCACTTTGTGAACTTGTCGATCGCAATGTACAAGTACTCAAAGCCCCCGATAGCACGGGGAAAGGGGCCCAGTATGTCGAGCCCCCAGACTGAAAATGGCCGGGAAAGAGGGATTGTCTGAAGAGCTTGAGCTGGTTAATGAAGCTTCTTTGAATGGAACTGGCACGCTTCACACTTAGTTACTAGTGCAGTTGCATCCTGGAGAGTGGTGGGCCAAAAGAAACCTTGTCGGAATGCTTTGCCGGCAAGGGCTCTTGACCCTATGTGGGAGCCACATATGCCTCCATGTATCTCTGCCAACAGCTCCAGTCCGTCCTCCTTAGGAATGCACTTCAATTTCACGTCATTCGGTCTCCTCCTGTATAGGACATTGTCCACAAATTGGTACGTGCTGGAGTGAATGGCTACTTTTTCTGCCTCTTCCTGTTCCTCAGGGAGTTCCCCTGTTTGTAGGAACCGTACGGTGTGCTGTGCCCATGCCGGAGCCTGAGGCTCGATGGCAAGGACTAAAGGCACGTCTTCTGTCGCGGGGGCAGCTGTCTCTACGACAAGGGCTTGAGGCCCTGCTGGAGCCTGCTGCTCCCAGGCAAGCTTGGGGTCCACGGCAACTTCCTTGCCAGCGGCTCCTGGGAGCTCAGCGGGAAAGTACTTGCCGGGAACCGTCTTCCTTCGCTTATTCTGTCTTGTTGATGGTTCAGCGGATGGCTTAGTCAAATGGAGCACAAAGGTACATGGTTCCACAGGCAACTTGAGGGCAGCGCGCTTTGACAAGTTGTCGGCAATGTTGTTTTCTGCTCGAGGAACATGCTCTACTTGCAGACCGTCAAAACGCTCCTCCAACTTCCTCATTTCATGTACATAGGCTTCCATCAACGGGCTCTGAAAATCTTTGTTAACTTGCTTTACGACAAGTTGCGAATCACCTCTGATGATGAGCTTCCTGATTCCAAGGTCTGCCGCGATCCTGAGACCGGCAAGCAGTCCCACATACTCTGCAGTGTTGTTTGTTGATTTTTCCTGGGGAAAGTGCATCTGGACTACGTACTTGAGGCGTTCTCCGGTGGGCGCGACAAGTAGCACGCCGGCACCAGCACCTTGCATCGAGAAAGCCCCATCAAAGTACATAATCCAATCACGGCTCGTCTCCTTGCCGGGAAGAGTGGTCTCTTGAATTTCTTCATCAGGCGCTGAGGTCCATTCTGCTATGAAATCTACCAAGGCTCTGTTCTTAATTGTCGAAGTGCTTTCAAACTTGAGGCCAAAGCTTGACAGTTCCAACGCCCACTCCACAATCCTCCTGGTTGCATCTGGGTTGTGCAAGATCCGTTGCAACAGGAGGCGAGTGATGATGGTGATCTCATGTGATTGGAAATAGTGACGCAGCTTTCTTGAGGCCATAAGAAGGGCGAAAAGCAGCTTCTGCATACCAAAATATCTTGATCTAGCCCCTTGCAAGAGGGAGCTGACAAAATAAACCGGGTGTTGCATCACCTTCTTCTTCTGTTCTACTTTGCTTGATTGCGCAGATCCTGTCTCGCCGGGACCGGGCTCTACCGGGAGCCCCATCTTGCTGGCATCAGGCCTTGCCGGGGAAGGCTTTGACCCATCATCTGACGGCCTTGCCGCTGCCGCTGCTTCTTCCTCAACTTCTCTCTGCGCCACTAGTGCAACACTGGCCACTTGATTCGTCGCCGCTAGATATAGCAGCAACGGCTCTTGTGGTTTAGGCGCGACTAGTATTGACATGGAGGAGAGGTACCTCTTTAAATCTTGCAGCGCTGCCTCCGCTTCCGGAGTCCATTTCATTAGACCCACCTTTTTCAAAACTTTGAAAAAGGGCAGGGCGCGCTTAGCAGATTTGGAGATGAACCTACTCAGAGCAGCAACGCAGCCGGCGAGCCTATGGACATCCTTGACTCGTCTTGGCGCCTCAATCTGCTCAATCGCTTTGATCTTGTCAGTATTTGCTTCGATTCCGCATTGAGACACAAAGAACCCAAGAAGTTTGCCAGATGGGACGCCGAATACACACTTCTCAGGGTTGAGCTTGAGGTTGATCTTGCACAAATTTGCAAATGTTTCCTCCAGATCTTGCATGAGCGTGGCCTTGTCCTTTGTTTTAACCACTATATCATCCATATAAGCTTCCATATTTCTATGTAGCTGGGGCTCAAAACCAATTTGGACAGCCTGGGCGAACGTCGAACCAGCGCTTTTCAACCCGAAAGACATTCATACAAAACAGTACGTACCACACGGGGTGATGAACGCGGTATTTTCTTCATCTTCCTTTGTCATGAAGATTTGGTGATATCCTGAGTAGTCATCGAGGAACGACAGCAGGTCACACCCGGCAGTGGAGTACACTATCTGGTAAATGTGTGGCAAAGGGATAGGATCCTTTGGACAGGCTTTATTGATATCTGTATAATCAATACACAACCTCCATTTCCCATTTGCCTTAGGCACCACCACTGGATTGGCCAACCACGTTGGGTGGAGCACTCCTCTGACCAAGCCTGCTGCTTCCAACTTCCTGATCTCCTTGATTATGAACTCTTGCCGCTCCAAAGCTTTCTTTCTGACCTTCTGCTTGACGAGCCGCTCATGAGGATAGACAGCAAGGTGGTGCTCAATCACCACCCTGGGAACACCGGGGATGTCAGATGCTTGCCATGCAAACACATCGACATTCGCCCGTAGGAAGGCGATGAGCGCGATTTCCTATTTGCTGTCAAGGGTGGAGCTTATGGTAAAAGCTCCACCCGTGTCGTCCTCCTTGACGGGTACCTTCTTGGTTTATGGTGGTGCGGCCTTGGATTTCTTGCTCTTGCCGGTGGAGCTCTCTGGTACATCCTCAATGGGAATGCAACACTCCGAGGAGGCGCGTTTGCCAGAGTGGGTGCAGGAGTCCTTGCCAGGGCCAGAAGTCTTGCCGGTGGTTGAGGTCTTGTCGGTCTTCTTCCTCCCGGGGGCTCCAGTGGCAGGAGCAAGTGTTTCGGCGACATGTGCTGGAACTGCCTCTCGATAGAGTTGGTCAGACAGATGAGCGCATCCCTCTTGTCGCAGTCGATAGTGATGATGCTCATTGGGTCAGGCATCTTCAGCTTGTTATATGCGTAGTGTGACGCCGCCATGAACTTGGCCGGTGCTGGACGGCCAAAGATCCCATTATATGGCAACGGGATCTCGGCGACATAAAAAATGATCTTCTCTGTCCTATAGTTCAGGTCGCCACCAAACGTGACTGGTAGTGTGACCTTTCCTTTAGGCTGGCTTCTCCCTGGATTGATCCCTTGAAACGTACCTATTTCTTCAAGATCTTCATCGGAGATCTGCAACCTCTTGATCACATTGGGCGAGATCAAGTTCAGACCAACCCCATCGTCAACTAGCATTTTTATCACCTTGAGGTTGCGGATTGTTGGTGAAACCAACAACGGCAAACACCCAACCGCGGTTGTGCGGTCGGGGTGATCCTCAGCGTCAAAAATGATAGGCGTGTTGGACCATTTCAGTGGCTTCTGGGTGTCGATCATGGGCTCTGTCGCGTTGATCTCATGCGCCCACTGTTTAAGTTGACGATGGGAAGAATGCAACGATGCGCCTCCATCAACACACGTAACCTCTGTAGCCTTCTAAAACTCGTGCTCGCTAGACTCGTCATCATCGTCATGATCATCATCTCCCTCTTTCTTGTCGCGGCCTCGAGCAGGCCTCTCTTGTGACTTGTATTTGCCGTGGCGACCTCCTCGGCAGCCGCGTTTCTTGCCGGATCCTTTAGCGCCATCTTGGCCCTTCTCTTTGTCTTGTCTCTCGTACTAAGCCCTCTGCTTCTCCATCAGCTGCTCAACTTGATGGCAGTTTTGGAGGTCATGGCCCTTGGTGCGGTGAATCTTGCAATATTGCTTGTTAGAGTCCTCTGGCTTGCCAGCAGTTGCCAAGGCTCGGCAGGCGACGCACCCGGCGATCTCCTTGTCGGGGTCGTCAACCTTGGCCTTCTTGGCGGTGCCGGGGTTGCCGGATTCCTTGATAGCAAGCACGGTCTTGCCTTTGCGCTTCCTGTTGTGTCGTTGGCCTTTCTTCGCCAAGGCGACGACGTCCTCATCTTCAGAGTCACTTCCCGCATCAGTGTCTTCACCGGGGTACTTCCTTCCTTCTTCAGCTCGAGCACATCTGTCGGCCAGAACATAAAGCTCGACAACATCCGTAACCTTGTTCATCGCCAGCTCTTCATGCATCTTATGGTTGCACATGTTCTGATAGAAAGCGTTGATGACAGCGGCAGGATGAACATCAGGGATGTTGTACTGTGCACGGCTGGACCTTTGTATGTATTTGTGCAGGCATTCACCGTCTCTCTGAGGGATTACATGCAAATCACTTGCCTGGGCAGGAGCTACGTGGCCGCCGGTAAAGGCGCCGAAAAACTTGTGGCACGGATCCGACCAAGAGGAGATGGAATCTATCGGCAGGTGCATCAACCATGACCTGACGTTGGGCTTGAGTACCAACGGGAAATAGTTGGCGAGTACCTTGCCATACCGAGCTCCGTCGGCTTGCATCGCGACGGTGTAAACACTCAGGAACTCAGACAGATGAGTCTTGCCGTCGTACTTCTCCGGGACCTCAAGTTTGAACGTGTGGGTGGTGGGCCACCGGAACTGCCATAGCTCATGAGTAAATGTTGGACAGGTTATTGCGTAGGGCAAGTCATCAGTATCCTCTAGCGCATGCCTATACCAAGTGAGCCAAGCACGCCTAGATTGGTGGCGCGCCTCCCGTCGCCGCTCGATGGTGGTCCGAGCGTCCTCCTTGAGCCGTTCACCACGAACATGAAGTTGGTCATGACGTGCTCGTGGATCAGACGACGCCGTGGACACATTATCACGGGCATCGACCCGACGAGCTAGCGACCGCCGCTGCCATGGTGGAGGGGAGTGCATCGTGGCTGCGGCGCCTCCGCCCCTTCCACTGTCAACGCGCGCCGGCTCAGCGGTCCGGCACCGCGAGGGACTTGCCTCCTGGTGGCCATCCCTGTTGGCGTGGCCAATAAGGCTTTGAATAGCAACCCTCCACTCTTCTTGCTTCTCCACAGCCGGTCGAAAGTCGAGGAGTAGTTGCACTCATGCCAATGCTTTTGCTCGTGTCGGCGGCAGCGACAGGCACGAGGAACAGGAGGAGCTCAGACTTCTAACTACGTTAGAAGGAGTTCCGTCACGGTTCCGCAGCCGTGCACCTTTTTCACCAGCATCTCGGCGTGCATGTCGGCCCTGTGCATCTTGAGAATGATGCAGAGGGCTCTTGCCGCGACGACACCCGGGGTCACCAACGTCGCGGCACTGCTCGTCACGCATGACCTGGGAGGGCCGCGGTACACGCGTCGGTGAGGTCGTCTTGCCACCCTTGGAGGTCACCGCGGTGCCCGTAGGCAGCACAGGTCTGTCCTTGGGTGCGGCGGCGGGCGGCTCATCGTCGCCGCTACGGACGCCGCCGCTCGCAGGGCTTCTGGTATCAGGATGGCGTGGATGATCTTGATCTCCACTGCCACTAGCGTCTGCCACATCGGCCGTTCACGCTGGCACGGGCGGACCGGCTCCAGAAGAACCAATCATTGTAATCGTCTTCTTCTTCGGGGCCATGGCGATGAAGAGACTGACGTACTAACTACTAGACTAGATTTGCACAACTTCTACCCCCCCTACTCGGAGCGCAAAAGATGTCAGGGAAACGGAACCTATGGGATCATGAGGATCCCTTCTATAGTTGGCGGGGAGAGAGCTACGCAAAGAGCAGGTCTAGCGATCAGCATGATGGATTTTTACCCAGGTTCGGGCCGCTGAGAAGCGTAAAACCCCAGTCCTGCTTTCGGTGTATATTTAGTGTTCTTGAGTTCTTAGATTAGCTGCTATGCATGCCCAGTCCAAAAAGTCTGAATCCTCCTCCAGTACGCCTCGGGCCTCCTTATATATGTCAAAGGGGTCACCACAGTGGCACACAAGAGGTGTAACATAGCTACAGTGTGCAAACTTATCGCTGACATCGTAGGACAAGCGCATTTGATGCGCTGCTTACGTGCCCTCCAACTTTATCGGGGACGGCAACAAAACCCATCCCGTCCGTCGCCGCCTCATCCTGCCTTGACACGTGTCCACGCTGATGAGGCATGTAGTGCCAGGCTGGCTGGCTAGCCGCTGTGCTAGCGCGGTGGCAGGGCCTTCACGAAGATCTGCATGCCACTCACGCAGGTGCTTGCTTAGTTGACCTTGAATCCGCATGCCGCCATGCAGGCGTCTGCCTAGTTGGCAAGCTGGTCGTCGCGCTGGAACGGCAGTGAGGTGGCGAAACCTTGTCGGGCGCGGGCCTGACTGTGGCCTCGCAATCATCCCCGACAAGGGTCTTGCCCGTGCCTCGCAGTCACCCCCGGCAACGGACTTGCCGGGGGTCTTCGTTCTCTGGTCTCCACGTAGACCTGTAGGCCATCAGTCTTCACAAAGACCTGCATGCTACTATGCACGCGTCCTCGAGTCATGGCCTTGATGCAATGGTGCCAGAGCTCTCAGCCTCAAGGGTGGCGGCCTTGCTGGTGCTTCGCAAGTTGCCCCGGCAAGGGCCTTGCCGGTGCTACGTAAGCCGCCCCGGCAAGGGCGTTGCCGGGGGAGGTCTATCTAGTCTTCTTCTCTTTATTCGCTGGCTTGAATGCTTGTCTTGGTAGTCTTGTACCTCTCCTTCCACTGCCCCGCCAAGCCTTGCCGCGGGTGTGGCTACGACTGCCCGTGCACAAGTAAGGGGTACAGAAAAAGCAAGTAAGGGGTACAGAAAAAGCCCATACTTTTGTACACCGACATTAACCATGATATTATCTAGGAGCTTAATAGCCTCTCCTAAAGTAATTTCCATAAAAGTGCCCCCCGCGGCGGAATCTAAAAGATTTCTAGAAGCAAAATTCAATTCGCCATAATTTTTTTGTATAATCATCCACAAATTCAAACCATGTGTAGGGCAATTTTGTATCATCAACTTCATCCTCTCCCAAGATTGTGCAACATGCTAATGATCAAGTTGCTTAAAATTCATAATATCATTCCTAAGGGAGATGATCTTAGCGGGAGGAAAATACTTAGAGATGAAAGCATCTTTACACTTATTCCATGAATCAATACTATTTTTAGGCAAAGATGAAAACCAAGTTTTAGCCTGATCTCTGAGTGAAAACGGGAATAGCTTCAATTTAATAATATCATTATACACATCTTTGTTCTTTTGCATATCACACAAATCAATTAAATTGTTTAGATGGGATGCGACATCTTCACTAGGAAGGCCAGAAAATTGATCTTTCATAACAAGATTCAGCAAAGCGGCATTAATTTCACAAGATTCAGTATTAGTAGTGGGAGCAATTGGAGTGCTAACAAAATCATTGTTGTTGGTGTTAGAGAAGTCACAAAATTTAGTATTATCTTGAGCCATCGTGACAAATCAAGCAATCCAACACACAAGCACAGAAGAAGCAAGCAAAGAAGATAAAGGGAAGAGGGGCGAAGAAAAGGAAAATCTCTTTGAAAATCATTTTAGAGGTGGGGGAGGGGAAAACGAGAGGCGAATGGCAAATAATGTAATGCAACAGAGGAGAGTTTATGATGGGTACTTGGTATGCCTTGACTTGACGTAAATCTCCCCGGCAACGGCGCCAGAAATTCTTCCTGCTACCTCTTGAGCTTGCATTGGTTTTTCCCTTGAAGAGGAAAGGGTGGTGCGGCAAAGTAGAGTAAGTATTTCCCTCGGTTTGAGAACCAAGGTATCAATCCAGTAGGAGACGACGCACAAGTCACTAAATACGTGCACAAACAATCAACGAACTTGCATCCAACATGATAAAGGGGTTGTCAATCCCTTCACGGTTACTTGCAAAAGCAAGATCGGATAGAGATCGATAAACGGTAAAGTAAATATTTTTGGTATTTTTGGTTTATAGATTGGAAAGTAAAAGATTGCAAAATAGTAGATCAGAAACTGGTATGACGGAAAATAAAACTTATATGATGGAAAAGAGACCCATGGGCCATAGGTTTCACTAGTGGCTTCTCTCAAGATAGCAAATAATACAGTGGGTGAACAAATTACTGTCGACCAATTGATAGAAGAGTGCATATTATGACAATGTCTAAGGCAATGATCATGAACATAGGCATCACGTCCGTGTCAAGTAGACCGAAATGATTCTACATCTACTATTATTATTCCACACATCGACCGATATCCAACATGCATCTAGAATATTAAGTTCATAAAGAACGGAGTAATGCATTAGGTGAGATGACATGATGTAGAGGAATTAACTCAAGCAATATGATGAAAACCCCATCTTTTTATCCTCGATGGCAACAATACAATACGTGCCTTGCTGCCCCTACTGTCACTGCGAAAGGACAACGCAAGATTGAACCCAAAGCTAAGCACTTCTCCCATTGCAAGAAAAACCAATCTAGTAGGCCAAGCTAAACCGATAATTCGAAGAGACTTGCAAAGATATCAAATCATGCATATAAGAATTCAGAGAAGACTCAAATAATATTCATAGATAATCTGATCATAAATCCACAATTCATCGAATCTTGGAAAACACACTGCAAAAGAGTATTAGATTGAATAGATCTCCAAGAACATCGAGGAGAACATGGTATTGAGAATCAAAGAGAGAGAAGAAGCCATCTATCTACTAGCTATGGACCCATAGGTCTGTAGTAAACTACTCACGCTTCTTTGGAAGGGTAATGGTGTTGATGTAGAAGCCCTCCGTGATCGAATCCCCCTCTGGCAGGATGTTGGAAAAGGCCCCTAGACGGGATCTCACGGGTACAGAAGGTTGCGGCGGTGGAAAAGTGGTTTTGTGGCTCCCCTGATGTTTCTGGGGTATAAAAGTATATATAGGCGAAGGAACTTGGTCAGGAGAGCTCCGAGGGGCCCACGAGGTAGGGGGCGCGCCCTAGCCCCCTGGGCGCGCCCTCCACCCTCGTGGCTGCCTCGTTGAGTCTCCGATTTCATCTCCAAGTCTCCTGGTTTGCTTCTGGTCCAAGAAAGATCATCGCAAAAGTTTCATTCCGTTTGGACTTCGTTTGGTATTCCTTTTTTGCAAAACTCTAAAACAGGCAAAAAAGAAGAAACTGGCACTGGGCTCTCGGTTAATAGGTTAGTCCCAAAAATAATATAAAATAGCATATAAATGCATATTAAACATCCAAAACGGATAATATAATAGCATGGAACAATAAAAAATTATAGATACATTGGAGACGTATCAGGCACAACCCACCGGGCGCGCCTGGGGGCCCAGGCGCGCTCTGGTGGGTTGTGCCCCCCTCAGGGCACCCCCAGGTGCTGCTCTGGCCCATTGGATGTTTTCTGGTCCATAAAAAATCCACAAAAAGTTTCGCGGTGTTTGGACTCCATTTGATATTTATTTCATGCGATGTAAAAAACACAGCAACTGGCACTGGGCACTGGGTCGATAGGTTAGTCCCAAAAAATGATATAAAGTTGCTATAAAATGATTGTAAAACATCCAAGAATGATAATATAACAACATGAGTACTTCATAAATTATAGATATGCTGGAGGCGTATCAGGCATCCTCCTTGCATTCAAAATACTTATCATATGCCACCAGCCCCTCCCGGATATGATTGAACACATGTCTAGGCATCCAAAAGTGGACGGAATAGGTTGTGTTAGAAGGGTGGGTCAGCGGACTGGAAGTAGTCCTGCCATAGTAGGAAATGGCCGCTCCCTCTATCACGATTCAAAGCCGGCGTATGCCCCGGGATCGAGCCCCTAACAACGATCGCTGCCTACTAATGTGGTCATGGACGACCAAAGTAGCAACCACAATCTCCTCGTCGTGGGACAACGAATCATCCAAATCGCAAATGAAGTTGTTGAAAAAGTACTCATTGCCCCTATCCATTTGTACCTTGCGGGAAAAACATCGAACACCTTGCAGGCGTGATGGAAGAAGCCAGTCGGTGAAGAGCCCCGCATCTCTCCCAAACCATGCAGCAGGCCTGTTAGCTTGGAGGCGGCGGCGGCGGCAACCGTCGAGCGAGGTAGACAAGCTTGGAGCATTACTCACGGCGGCAGTGGTGGCGTGGACGTGGGGGTGCTACTTATGGCAGCAAAAATAGTCCATCAATGCCGGCAAGAATGGCCGCCGGGTGTGGCGTGTTGTTGGGGGAGGTATGTGGCTGCGGGTGGCGGCCTAGCCAATGTACAACCGAAACTGGGTGGCGACGATGAGGGCGGGCTGACCAGGTGTGTTGGCTGTCGATGGAAGAGAGTGGAGAATGGCCAATGTGCCACCGACTGATGGGCAAGGAGGAGGACAAGGAGGACGGCGCGCGTGTCCGGGCTGTGTCCGCACTGACGCAAACCCGGCTCAAATTTGGGCCTGAAATGGGTCGCGCACAGAGAAAATGCGGATGCTCATTCATTTGCAGCGCATTGGGCTGCGGTTTCTATTTGTTTCGGTCCGAACAGACACTTAAGGACAATTTGCGTCAGCGTGTTGGAGTTGCCCTAAATGATGCAGGGTTTCTTTTTGCCTATCCCGTCAAGATAACAAACCTATGAAGTCCTTCCTTGGAAATGGCTAAAAGCCTCAGGGAGCATGTTGTCCTTGACCGTTGGTGAAGTGAGACTGTTGAAAACTTTTTCGGGGGCATTCAACCACTTCGGATTTACCAAAACTAGATGACCCATTATACCTCAAACATAAAAATGTGTCAAGTGAGATATTTGAGCAGCGAACTATTTGAAAGATTTTCTCCTTAACAGTTTGTAAATGATATGCTCATACCACATCATTATTTGCCGTGACGATGATCATTACCCATAGCTATCCTAAAACAGAAGTTGCATGAACATTAAATCACTCAAGCGTTTAATCATGATGGCATTACATTTCAGTTGATTGCTCACATATGTATTAAAGTTCTCTTGCTTCACAACAAAGTTATCAAATTCATTGAAACATTGACTAGGAGAGTTATTATATGGAATATCACCTTCATCAAATCTATAAAAATAATTTACCTCCACTACGTGTGTCGGGATATCAAGTCCATGTATTTCTTTAATAGGTGGTAAATTCTTAACATCTTCAGATTTAATACCTTTTTCTTTCATAGATTTCTTTGCCTTTTGCATATCTTCTGGACTGAACAATAGAATACCTCTCTTCTTGGGAGTTGGTTCAGGTGGTGGTTCAGGAAATGTCCGATCATTGGTATTCTTCAACATATTATTCAATAATTCTTCAGCTTGTTGAACAGTTCGTTCCTTGAAAACACACCCAACACAAATATCTAGGTAGTCCCTAGAAGCATCGGTTAGTCCATTATAAAATATATCAAGTATTTTCATTTTTCTTAAGAGGATGATCAGACAAAGCATTAAGTAATTGGAGAAGCCTCCCCCAAGCTTGAGGGAGATTCTCTTCTTCAATTTGCCCAAATTATATATTTCCTCTTAGGCAGCTTGTTTCTTATGACTAGAAAAATATTTTTCAGAGATGTAATATACAGGGGACCATGCACACAACCATGAGCAAGAGTATTAAACCATTTTTAGCATCGTCCTTTAATGAGAAAGGAAACAACTTAAGGATATAATAGTAGCAAATTTTTTCCTCATGAACAAATTGGGTGGCATATCATTTAATTTAGTGAGATGTGCCACGATAGTTTCGGTTTCATAACCATGAAAAGGATCAATTTCTACCAAAGTGATTAACTCGGGATCAACTGTAGGATCGAAATTATGTCTAGGGGGGTTATTAGACTACTTGACCAAATAAAAATCTAGCCTTTTTCCAATTTTAAGTCTTGGCAGATTTTAGCAACTTAACACAAGTCAAGCAATCAACCTACACATGCAATTCTAAGAGTGTAGCAGCGGAATGTAAAACATTACATATGAAGGTAAAAGGGAGGGGTTTGGAGAGGGAAAGCACAATGTAGACACAGAGATTTTTGGCATGGTTCCGATAGGTGGTGCTATCGTACATCCCCGTTGATGGAGATTTCAACCCACGAAGGGTAACGGATGCGCGAGTCCACGGAGGGCTCCACCCACAAAGTGTCCACGAAGAAGCAACCTTGTCTATCCCACCATGGCCATCGCCCACGAAGGACTTGCCTCATTCGGGTAGATCTTCACAAAGTAGGCGATCTCCTTGCCCTTACAAACTCCTTGGTTCAACTCCACAATCTTGACGGAGGCTCCCAAGTGACACCTAACCAATCTAGGAGACACCACTCTCCAAAAGGTAATAGATGGTGTGTTGATGATGAACTCCTTGCTCTTGTGCTTCAAATGATAGTCTCCCCAACATTCAACTCTCTCTCTCTCATAGATTTGGATATGGTAGAAAGATGATTTGAGTGGAAAGAAACTTGGGGAAGGCTAGAGATCAAGATTCTTGTGGTAGGATTAGAATGTCTTGGTCTCAACACATGAGTAGGTGGTTCTCTCTCAGAAAATGAGTAGTGGAAGTGTAGGCACGTTCTGATGTCTCTCTCTCAAATGGAGAAGGGGGTGGATGGGTATATATGGCCTCCACACAAATCTAACTATTACACACAATTTACCAAACACGGTCAGACCAAATAGTGAAACTCGGTGGGACCGATCTAGTTCAAAATGTGAACGTTAGGGTTTTCGGTGGGACCGACGAGATCAACTCGGTGGGACCGATGCGCTAGGGTTAGGGCAAAACCTCATCTCGGTGAGACCGATCGCATGAACTCAATGAGATCGATTTCAGCAATAAGCAAATAGAGACTTGGTCAAGCAAACTTGGTGGGACCGATTGCTCATTTCGGTGAGACCGAAACATTACGAAAAGGAAACAGAGAGTTTGCATTGCGAAATCGGTGGGAACGATCACTCATCTTGGTAAGACCGAAATGTTACAAACACAGTGGGAGCCTCTCCCACTGTATAAGTTCTCAAAACAAAAAAAGACTGAAACATTATGAAGGGAAACAGAGAGTTTGCAATCCCATCTCGATGAGACCGAGATCCCTATCGGTGAGACCGAACTGATTAGGGTTTCTGGCTATGGCTATGTCAAGTGAACTCGGTGGCGCCGGATAGATCAAATCGGTGGGGCCGAGTTTGACTTTAGGTTTAGGATAAATGTGGAAATGAGAAAGTGGTTGAGGGCTTTGGAGCATATCACTAAGCATTTTGAGCAAGTAGATCATTAAGCAACACCTCATCCCCTTTTAATAGTATTAGCTTTTCCTATGGACTCAATGTGATCTTGGATCACTAAAATGAAAATGAAGAGTCTTGAGCCTTTGCCAATATGTGTCCTTAGCATTTTGAGGTGTCCACATCTCTAGTCCATGCCATGCCAATCATTGAACTTTCCTAAATATTTAACTTGAATGGATATTAGTTCAATGAGCTATATGTTGTTATGAATTACCAAAACCACCCAAGGATTAGTTGCACTTTCAATCTTCCCGTTTTTGGTAATTGATGACAACATATAGATCAAAGCTTCGACAAATGATAATATAAGTGAAGTACATCATCGCTTTGAGAAGTATGTGATAAGCAAGAGCTCCCCCTAAATTTGTGCACTATTTAAAATTTGCTTTTGAATGCAAATGCACAATTGATTAGGATCATGGGTTACTCTTCCATGTCACATACATCTTGGTGGAGCGCTCAAAATGATAGAATATAAGAAATATGCACTCACCCCCAAGGCAAACATGAATGATCATACATAAGTGATAAGCTATCATCATTCAAGCACACATTTAAGCATAATATGATCAAACACATGATCATAGGAGTACCTCACACACTAGCACAAATAATGTAGAAACCAAACAAGCAAATAACAAGTAGTAAGAGAGGCAAATAAAGCAAAACACACACACTCTCTCTCTCTCTCGAAGCCTATGATCTATATACTTTCTCCCCCTTTGGCATCAAGTTACCAAAAAGCTTGAAAATGCATAGTGGTATGCGACACTCTAAGCACAATCTCCGGGAGCTCCGGTGTGCGAAGATGGCATGGAGAGGAGTCCTTCAACAAAAGCATCTGAGGAGGTTTGTGGAGCTGGTGGAGTTGCAACTGGGGCAGTGGCTGCAGGTGCTGAAGTGGTAGCTCTTGTACGGGTCACTGGCTGGCACAGCTACAGACCTTTGTGCCCTTGGCACTCTCTTAAAAGCATCTATGGTATCTCTCCCTCTCCTTTACTTTGCTTCTTCTTGAAGTTGCTCAACTGTGGTCTGAATTTCTATGGCCTTCAAGTCTAGATCATAAAATTTTGTTTCAATGATCCTCTCAAGACTTTCTTGGTTTTGAGTTAGGGTGGCTAGTCCTTTCTAAATCCTCAATGTGGCCTCAAGCAGATAGCTAAGCTGATCCTGCTTGGTCTTGAGATTCATAGCTGAAGCATCTGGAACCTCGGAAGACTATGCTGCCTTCTCTGCCTTTGCTTTCTCTCTCTTCTCCCGAGCCTCTACAGATGTAGGATGTGATGCATCCACGACAATCTCACTGTCCTCAAATTCTGGCCTCATGGGAAGGTGCTCTTTGTCTAGAAGAATGTGCTTTACCCATCTTGTAGTTGATGAGCATCTGAATGTGTGGGACATATCCACATGATCTCTTCTGATCTGCTGCAGTCCTCTTGACTGATTCAACAATCAAGGTCATCACCTTGAACTTCTCTAGCACATCAAACATATGCAACAAGTTGATTGAGTGCCCTCTGATCATCCTGTCATCTCCTGATTTGGGAAACAATGTAAATCTCAAAATGGTGTTGATAGTGGGAAAAAAACCCTGACAGCAGATAGTAAATGGAGCCATTTTGTGAGTCTCTAGGGCATCATCAGGAATTTCCTTGTGCATGTGTGCCATGGAGTTATGTCCTTTCATAGGCTTGGCATAGACATTTGTGTCATCTTCATGTTCTTCAGGGGCATTGATCAGCTTGGCCCACTCAGCAATAGAATATTAGTACCTTGTACCCTCAGTCATCCAGAAAATCTTTCCATCTGGGTAAAAATGTGCAGTTGAATAAAATTGCATCACCATCTCATCATTCCATTTTGTTAGTTTCTGACCAACAAACTTGTTAACTCCAGTCAATCTGAAGTTGTCATGCACTCTAGGGAAATAACAACATTCTCATCAATATATGTCTAGTCAACCCATCTCATGTCACCGACAATGGGCTTCTTGTCCAGAAGTATTGTGTCACAAAAGTCCTACTGCTCCTTGGTGTGAAACCTGTAATCCACAGCAGTCCTTCTCCTTGTAGCATAGGGGTCTGTCTGTCTCCATAGTCTGAGACCTGCATCTTTTCTTAGTTTCATGTTCTCTGCAACTGGATGAGTATCCTCATGATCTGGAATTTTTGGTTTGAGCTTCCTGAGCACTTGGGCTTCTTCATCTTCTTGAACTTCAGGCACTGGGGCCTTGTTCTTCTCAGCAACTAGGATATTTCTTGTGGATCTCTTGGGTGCTGTTGGCTTAGAGGCTTGAGCAGCAGCAGTAGCAGCAGCCTTGGGAGCTGTCTTGGGCTTAGATGGAGCAGCCCCAGACTTGATAGCATCTCCCATTAGCTTCTGGGTCTTGGCAGGAGGTGCAATGGGATCTTCCTCCTCCTCTTCATCTGATTAATGCTTCTCAAACTCAGCCATTGGATCAACAAGTTTGCACCATCTTCCTCTTTTCCTTTCCTTCTTTTTCTTTCCTGCGGCAGCCTCTTTTTTCACTTGGTTCAGCAGTAGCTTGAGTTGAGGCTCTGGCTTTTGACGTGGGGATTCTCTTGGTAGGTGCCTTCTTGTGCATGACAGGTTTGGTGGATGCAGCAGTGCCAAATTCCTTCTTGACTACCTTCTTCTTTGAGGTTACTTCCTCAATCTCAAAGTCTTCATCTTCTGAGTCAGAAGTTCTCTTCTTCCTTTGCATGACAGTAGCCTTAGGAAGATTGCTTGGGGTGCTTCTTCTACCCTCCTCATAACTGCTATTTGAGGGACTAGTGCCCTCACTCAGATTTGCCTGCTCCTCAGATCTGTTCTGGCTATCACTGTTGTCTGACATCTCTGACACTAAAAGCTGACCTTGTGAATAGATAGGTTGAGATATAGTGGATGAGCATCACAAAGTACAGACATTTTACAAAACAAATGAGTCAAAAACTCAGTTTTAGTTTTCTACAGAAAGCATTTCGGAGCAACCGATATGACAAACTCGGTGACACCGAAGCAACTTTAGAGTCTAAACATGTGAAAATCAATTAGACCAAGACACAATTTGGTGACTCTGAGATTGCTAGGGTTTCACTAAGAAAGTAAACTCGATCACACTAATTTGTACACTTCGGTCAGATCGAGTAGAGTGCACGTGCAATGGCCTGGGCCAAATCGGTGAGACTGAATTCTCCAAATCCGTCAGTCCGAGATGAGTTCAGCGGAAACTTAACCCTAAGTTTTTGGATCAAAATTAATCTAGAGGATGTTTTGGTTGGATAGAAGGATCTCAATTGTGGCAAGAAGCATGGCATTGTCCTCAGTGCAAGAATCGGAGTTAAAGATTGCACAAGGGGGTCAAGTTCATACCCTAACTTGGCGATGAACTCGCTACGGCGACAACAACAACGAAGTTTTTGTTGACGGTGGCGGAGACCGGCGGTGGGAGGTCGCTGGCGACGATGGAGACAATCCGGAGACCACGAGTCGGCAGAGCTAAACAGGCGCAGGTGAATCGTTTAGAGAAATTTTCAACTAGTGGGTATATATATCCAGACTCTGTCGGTGTGATCGAGTTGAACGACTTGGTGGCACCGAGATGCAGAATCTCAAGCGGTTGTTGCAACTCGGTGTGACTGAAAAGTTCAAATCGGTTGCACCGAGATTAAAACCTAGATCAACTTAATGAACTTGGTGTGACCGAATAGGATGAGTCGGTCAGACCAAAATTCACTAAGGGGTTTTGGAAGTTAAGTCTGTGATGAATCGGTGGCTCCGAGTTCTCCTCATGGAGAGGGTTCGAATATGACTTGATCAAGCTTTGTGATGCAGCATGAATAGAATTTGAGACGATAAAAGCATAGATAGCTAGAGGGAGTACTTAGGCATTCTTGTCCATCCATTTGGCAAAAAGAAAAACCAAACAATCAAAACAAAAAATGGATGTCCTCGAATGGAGAAAATTATGCAACCAACATGCTCACACAATAAGATAGCAAATGAAATATGTGGCAAAGCATGCACAAACACTCTAGCATCCATCAAGCAATTGGCGATGACTAGGTCATCTATATATGTGTATATTGACTTAGGAGTCAAATGAGAACATTTGATCATAGGTCATACTCATCGTTTAAGCACAAGTGGGGTTACCACTTTTACATAAAGCATTGTTGTGTTCACACCATTAGAGTTGCTTTAGCTCAATTCTTAGAGTAAAGCTGCCCCTAGATGTGATATCCCCTTTTAGAGGGATGAACTAACCTTGGGTTTTGTCGATGATGAATTAATGTAGATGTTGAAGATGTGGATGCTCAATGTTGATGTAGATCGTTTGGAGCAATCCATTGGAGTGACTTGCACTTTCAGTACCTACATGGGTTAGTCCCACAAGGAACAGACAAGGATATCCATAGACATAGAGTGAAGTTCACATATGATGATGTCCATGAAAGCATTTGGTTACCTTGTCCCTTGACTTACCAACAAGAGGGTTTGTGACTCCTTGAACTAGTGCAAGATGTGGAAGTTGATTGCACTTGCCCTTGCCAATATGAATATGAGTGAAGTATGTTGGCGGAGTCACCCTCAAGAACTCTCTAGTTCTTCTTCTTCGGGATCCACATCAACTTGATGGGAATCCTTGGAGTTGTAGTCATACTTGATGAAGTAGAACTTGAAGTAGTCTTGGGAACCCACTTGACCAAGGCCTTTGGAGCTTCTTAAAATGCATCAATATCCTATTGAAGCTTGTCCTTGCCTTTTAGCTTGTGGTCTTGTGGTGGAAGATCATCTTGAGCTTGTGTTCCCTTGAAGGAAGTAGGATCATACTTCTCTTGTTGAGGAACAAACTTTGTCTTGGGGTATTGATCTTCTTCCCACTCAACTCCATTGGCATTGAACTTTCATTCAAAACCAACACCTTGATTCTTCCGGTGCCTTCCTTGCTTGCATACAATTTCCTCAAATTGCTTACTTCCGGCAAGGCTCTTGTAAACACCCTTTCTCTATAATTCCCTTCAATAAGCTATTTTGTTGCTCAAGTGTAACTTGGCTAAGAGAATCATTAGTGGAATCAAGAGAACTACTAGAAGCAACAATATTGGATTTAGCATGATTATTGTTACTACTAGAAGAAGAATCTTTCTTACTCTTGTTGCTAGTTTTTACTCGTGGCATGTAAGTAGATAAGAGTAAACGCTTGGCAATGTAAGAAGAACTTTTCTTTCGAAGATCATCATTGATTGCCTTTAAGAACCCATGCTCTTTCTCTAGATTGAGCTTTTTGAAGTGTAGCTTCTCATGAGTTTTTATAAGTTCTCGATGATCCTCTAAAGTAGTTTCATGAGCTAACTTAATAGTGTTTAGTTCTTTAGTTGGATGCTCAATCTCCTTCTTATCATTGTCATTCGTTTCATCTTGATTAGCATGATTAATAGAAATTTCATAATAATTTTCATCACTAGCATTGTCAACAAGTAAATCATCATCACCTAGCAAATCATCTTCATCACTATTGAAATCAATATACTCGGGGTGTGATACCTTGGGGCCTTTAGCCATGAAGTATATTCCAATTCCTTCATTTGGTGAGTCAAATATGTCGTGGGAGTTGGTTGACGCAAGTGCAAGACCAGCAACACCTTCATCTTGAGTATATTCGGAGTCGAAGTGATAACTTCTCTTGGAGTGGTTGTCGGAGTTGGAACCGGATACCCATTCACCAACATGAGCTTGATGTCTTCATTTTGTGTAGCTCCTTGATGACTTGTCCTTCCTTTCCGAATCCTTGCTTCTGCGAGAGGGTCTTCGTTCATAACGATCATCCCTACTCCTTCTCTCTCCTGGAGGTGATTCTTCTCTTCTACTTCTCCTTTTAGGTGAGTCTTCTTTTCTTTTGTAGGGAGCCGTATACTCATTGGAGTAGTGTCCGGGTCTTCCACAATTGTAGCAATTTTGATCATGACTAGAAGATCTTTTGTCATGGTAGGATCTTGACTTGGAGCTTCTCTCTTTACATCTACTGTTGTAGAATTTGTCGAAGTTCTTCACCATTAAACTCAATTCTTCATTGAAGACTTGTTTTTCACTTGATGTGGCAGGAGCATCACATGAGGCTTTATAAGCACCACTAGACTTGTTGTGAAGCTCTTCCTTATCCTTGAGTGATATCTCATGAGCAACAATTCTTCCAATGACTTCCGTTGGCTTGAGATCTTTGTAATTTGGCATCATTTGGATCAATGTGCACACGGTATCATATTTTCCATCCAAGGCTCTTAGGATCTTCTTGATGATGAATCTGTCAGTCATCTCTTCACTTCCTAAGACGGCAATCTTGTTTGTGATGAGAGCAAGCCTAGAGTACATTTCAGTGACACCTTCACCATCCTTCCACTACTAGGGAAAACCTTATACACAGAGGTATAGCAGTAGCGCTGGTCAAAACTAGGCGCTACTGCTGCTTAGTAGTAGCGCTTGCCACAAAAGCACGCTACAACTACAGTTGTAGAAGTAGAGCGTCTGCGCAGAAAAGCGCTACTACTATAATTCCCACACTATTGCCGGTAGGCTAGGAATAGTAGTAGCAAGCCTGCGTGAAACACGTTGTTGCTAAGTTCGTTGTAGCAGCGCGTTTCTATGGTAGAGTACTACTGCTAAGAAAAAGAAAATAAGTAGAAAGATAAACAGAAAAATAAATGAAAATGAAAGAAATAGAAAAATGAGAAATGGGAAAAAGAAAAAGAAAAGAAAAGAAAAATAAAAATAGAGGAGAAAGGCATAGAAGTAGGGCTTGTTCTCACAAAGCGCTATAGCTACTTTAGCAGTAGCGCTTTTCTGTTCATGCTCTATAGCTAAGTTCCTTAGATAAAAGGAAAAGAAAAAGTAAGATAAATAGCTACTTCCTGTAGCAGTAGCGCATTTTAGTGGAAACCTCTATAGCTAACTTAGCTATAGCGTGTTTTCCTTTCCATCACTACTGCTAGTTTGACTTAACCACGCGCGTGCTCAAAATTTTCCTGAGTCCTTTTCCCCCTCTCCCCTTCTCCCACACCGTCCGTCGCCCCTGCCTCCCCACAACCGTCCCCCCGAGTCACCATCGGAGTCACCCTCGTTTGCTCCTCGCCGCCCCTTCTCCCTCGTTGCCCTGCCTCCGTTGCCGTTACCAGAGCCGCGCGCCATCGCCGCCACTGAAGCCGCGCGCCATCGCCGCCACCGAAGCCGCGCGCCCTCGGAGCTACCCTCGTCCGCTCCTCACTGCGCCCCTGCCTCCCTGCAACCATGCCCCCGAGCCACCCTCAACGCCCTCCTCTCTGTAAGCCCCACCCCTCCTCTCTAGGTTAATTAACTTAGGTGAATTTAGTTATGAACCCTAGGAATTAGCAGTTGTGGTACTAGTAGATGTTAATTAGATTAACTTAGGTTAATTAGGTTAAGGCAGTAGAGCAGCAGCATATAACAGGACCCTAGGAATTAACTTAGGTTAATTAGGTTAGGGCAGTAGTGGTACTAGTAGATGTTAATTAGATGTTTTTTAGTTAGGGAAGTAAGGTTTTACTAGGTTAATTAGGTGAAGTTAAATGAATGACCTAAATGAATGAAATTAGTAGTTAACTGATTTTTCTGGACAAATTTGTATATGCTTAAGTACTTAACTACATATTGTTTTTAGGACAAACTTGTATATGCTTAAGTAGTTAACTAAATATATTATAGGGTTGTATATATAGTTGCTTAAGTACTTATATAGTTGTTCTGCACCCAATGTATGCTTAAGTAGTTGTATAATTCCTAGTGTTCATCAATGGGTGCTTAAGTAGTTATAGATGCTTAAGTAGCTAGCTAGGGTTCATCTAATTAGTTAGTACTCGTGGATGCTTAAGTACTAGGGCAGTAGGGTTAGGGCAGTAGGACATAATTTGAATTGAGTTCTAGGGTTCATAATTTGAAATTTGTGTAGATTTTCTTGAAGTGTGAAACATTGAAGTGGTCATGATATATGAAAGTTCCTCGATTGTACCCAAGTGGCCTTTTGTTGTTTCCAGGGAATGAAGCCAAGTGGCCTATGTTTTTCCGGAATGTTGATTCATTTCCGTTCTGGTAAATTTTAGGTGCTCGATTTGTCCACTTTTTAGCAAAGGTCATGCGAAATTTTCTGTGAATTTCGGGATGACTTGTGCTACAAACTAGGGCATATCGAGTGCCCAGGATTTGCCGCACCGGGAAGGAATCAATGTTCCTGCAAAACATAGGCCTTTTTTGTCATTATTCATTTATTAGGTCTAGAATTAATTGACTAGATTTAATCGTAGGAAACATGGCTAGCAACAATGAAGAACAGGGTTATGGATTGCCACGACGTCTACCTGGCGGCAGACGAATTTTTGAACCTTGCCAATGATCAACGGTTGTTGTTGCTGGGCCCACCTATCACATCCGAGACCGACATTGAGACCGGTACCAAGACTGGCGTTGAGACCCAGACCGGCACCGAGACCGGCACCGAGACTGGCAAAGCCATAGAACCGAAACCAAAGAGGAGATGTCGATGCCCAAACCAGCTCCTCACTACTAGACTAGTGGTCACGGAGGTGGACAATGGTAATTTTGAGCCAAAACAGCCTGTGGAAGCGCGCTCCTACTACGGCAATCAAATAGGCTGCATCGTACGGGCGTGCGCCACCATCAACGATGAGAAACTAAAGAAGATACCAAATATGAAGCACTCCCTCCTAACCCTGCTGCACCAGATATTCTTGTTCCCGGGCCGGGATGAAATCCAATATACTGAACTAGAGAAAGACCCGACAATGAAGAAGATAAACAAACACTCCATGCCCATGTTTAGCGATGCGTTGGCCACCTGGAAAGTAAGGGTGAAACGCGCCATAGACAAAAAGGAACCCTACTCCGAGACAATCACAGAAGAGCAGTTTCAAATATTCAAGGCGGCTTGCGATGCCGAAGATGCCAAAGAAAAGTCGAAGTACATGAAGGGGCTTCAGCAGAGGAACATGGGGTGCCACCACCTCGAAAGCCGTGGTTATGCGGGGAAGAGGTCCATATGGGCCAAGGAGGACGCGAAACGCAAAAGTCTGGGCATCCCAGACCCCTTGGCGGAGTTCACCGTCCCGCAGGAGCATGACGTCCTCAGGGCCCGGTACCATTGGGATCCAGTCAAGAAGGTTTTCGAGATGGACCGGGTCACGATGGAGTTTATGAGACTACTGGTAGTTTTAGTTTCTGATCAATTCGACTGCATGTTTAGTCATATTTGTAAACAATCCTTGTTCCTTTTGCAGAGAGAGCAGCACAGGATTGCGGCCAAAAGAGACTCACCGTCTAAGGCATTGGCGAGGCCCAAGTGGGACACCCCATTCAACCGGGCGTTAAACATATTGAAACGACTCCCGGTGGACACTTGGTCATCGTATGGACGCGTGCATGGTGTCAGAGACAGCGCCACGTGGACGAAGTACTACGGTGAGACCACGGAGGAGAGAAAGGAAAGATGGAGGTTAACTAAAGAAAACATCGACAAGAAGGTTGAGATTGCGGTTGAGAAGAAATCAACTGAGACAGTCACAACAGCGGTAGCTACCGCAAACCGGGAGCTGGCAGCTACGTGTGGTGTCTTGGTTCCGGCTATCATCAGTTGGAGCAGGCAAAATCCAAATAAAGATGCAGCGGACTTTCCCCTTGCTGACTTCTTCGGGAGCAGCTCGACTAGCATTGCACCAGCACCTGCTCCTACACTGGCTCCCGCACCTGCCCATAGCAGCCCGTCCTCCATCTCGGACTTGCTCGGTGGTGCTTCGTCTTTGGCTGAGCTCAACG